>NC_088830.1:32283814-32498814 GCF_904066995.2 Poecilia reticulata | reverse complement strand
GACCGTCTACATGTTCTGCGCTCTGGCGCTGGTCTGCGATGACTACTTCGTCCCTTCCCTGGAGAAGATCTGTGAGGTATGAGGCAGCAACACTTTGTCACACAGCTCCGATGTGGAAGAAAGTTTGTCACTTGTTAAAATAACTGAGAAACTCTGGATTTTTCTTTCTTAAATCTAAAGGAATTTGGACTAAATTTAGATTTAAGGCGATCTTGAGAGATAATTTTCCAGGTTTTCTACAGATTTCTAGAAATTAGTAAAAACACAGCTGAAGCCCTAAAAGAAAAATTTGAAAGATCTTTACAACTTCAGGGACAGACGGATCGGATGGACAGGTTTTTGATCAGCTGTGTCTCTTTGAAGATTAAAAACATCTCCATAGAAACCAGAAGATCAAATACATTCACCTCCTTTTTCTTTGGGTTTCCACCACCTGGTTTTCTCCGGCAGTGTCAGACTCATAAAACCCCGCACTGCTGCTCGTTGGCGCAGGTCTGAGCTCCTGTTAGATTTCATCAGAAGAGTTGAAGCTGCAGCTGCTTTTTCCCTAACGCTGCCTTTTGTCCTGTGTTCCCTCAGCGCCTCCATCTGAGCGAGGACGTGGCGGGAGCGACCTTCATGGCAGCTGGCAGCTCGGCTCCAGAGCTCTTCACCTCTATAATCGGTAACATCAGGGAGGTCCAAACCTCCATGGACCGCCACACACTCTGCAGCGTTTTCTGGCTTTAGCTCCACGTTAACCTCGTCTTACGTAACGAGATTCACTGATGGCGTCTGATGTGTCTGACTTAGAGACAAGCGACAAAGAGCTAAGAGTCCCTGACCTCGTGTTCAAAGAGATGAGTTCTTATGGTTTTTGGATGTTTATGGAGAATAGTTCTGGGAAATCTTTTGTCCCACTCATCGCTCCCAGCTTCATTCATTAAAGGATCGTCTGGACTTTGTGTCCCTAAAACCGGAGAGTCTAATCCACAAAGCCCTCGTCAAGTTAATAACATCTTTTCAGGCTCGTACTTTTGACCACATTTAAATGATTAAAAACTGTACACAACGCAGAACAACACTTAAAACTATTAAATCTTTCACTGAGTGACTCAATCTCACAGAAAAATGCAGTAAGATCCAGTGCTTGATTTGTTAATGAGTTAAATGTTAGACTTTAAAAGTTTTCCTGTAACTTTATTTCATATTTTAAGGAAGTTTATTTATAGATTTTTTACTCATGTTTCTACGGAAACCCTGAAGAACCAATTTTTAAAATCTGACTCAGTTTTCGACAACTTTAAAGGTCATCTGCACGCAAAAATAATTTCATCTATCCGTTTTCTTACGGCTGTTGGCGCCAACGAGCGAGAGGCGGGGTCACCCTGGACAGGTCGCCAGTCTGTCGCAGGGCAACACACAGACAGACAGGACAAACAACCACACACACACACACACACACACACACACACACACACGCACACACCTAGGGAGAATCTAGAGAGACCAATTAACCTGACAGTCATGTGTTTGGACTGTGGGAGGAAGCTGGAGTACCCAGAGAGAACCCACCATGCACACTATGCAGACTCCATGCAGAAAAACCCCAGGCTGGGAATCGAACCCAGAACCTTCTTGCTGCAAGGCAACAGCTCTACCAATGCGCCACTGTGCAGCCCACAAAAATAATTTTCTAGATTAAAACATTTTAAAGTTTTTTGGGTTCTTTTTGTCCTTGTGGAACTTTTTTTCTGAACGGGGAAATAACTAAGTGTGACGCACAAACACTGACCAGCTGTGCTTCTCCATGAATCCTGCTGCAGTCGTTCATGTTTCTGCCTCCTCAGGCGTGTTCATCACCAAAGGAGACGTCGGGGTCGGCACCATCGTGGGCTCCGCCGTCTTCAACATCCTGTGCATCATCGGCGTGTGTGGCTTCTTCGCTGGCCAGGTAGGTCCTCACTGCTGACCTGGTGGCGTTAGAAAAGGGGAGTTAAGAAAGATTCAGTCAGAGGTTGGATGTTTATATATTGCTGATGTGACCTTTTGAAGAGCTATAGCTTGAAATCAAAGACGGTGGCAGCAGTACAGTAGAAGAAAGAAATACTGCCACCTACAGGTGGTTTGGTTTGACTTTAGTGTAATAAAAGAATAAACAAAGTTAAGTACAAAGTAAATTTCTAAAACAAGCAAAGCAAACAAAAGAAGATCAGTAGCAAAGTATATTGATTCATTCAAACTCAACCAGTTCTGTGGAAAATTATGCATCTGTGTGAAAACATGCAGGATTCTGTTGATTATGAAACTTTGTGACTGATTTGATGAGATTTCTGGGAAGATTAACGACTATACAGAAAAATGAGCTCATTTCCAGATTGATAAGCGGTTAGTTACTCCTCTAAGGCCGACGTGTTTCTGCCCTGCCATTGTGTTCAAACACACCTGTTTGCTCCAGACAATCAAACCAACAAATCGTCTGCTGTTGCAGATTCTGTGGTCCTTTAGTTTCTGTAAAAGTCGGGATTTGTTCCACTTTGCTGCTGCGTTTCAGCTCAACTCTGATCATTTTAATACAGACGCCGTAAAGCTGCTTGCTTTTGATCATCTCAGGTTCCACATAATGAGGATCATGTTAATATTTTTGAAGTCCTGATGTATAAACATGTGGTATTGTAGGAGATTTTATCATTTTTTAGCACGACTACCTTCCGTGCATGAGAAGTTTGCCCGGAGCAGCTTCTCTCTGATGCCATCTGACGCGCCACTGATACGGAAATGAGTTGAGCTCAAGGATAAGCTCTCTGCTCTTAAAAGTATATCTGAACTGCAAGCAGTGATGCGACTGATTGCATGTTATGTAATTGTGCTGAGATAATGACCGTCTAACGGAGCAGGGACGGTTCGCTTCAGATCCAGGTCCGCTCTCCTCGCATGTCGTTTCTCTGCAGACTCTTCTGTGCAATAAAATGCAATGAAAGCACATTGAAGCTTTATTATTATTATTGTTCTTCCTCGACCTGTGATTTCCCAGCTGGGAGTGGAAGGTTCAAAATGTGATGTTTTCCCCTCCTCTGATTCGCTGTGTGGAAGATTTATCCTCTTCATTGTTTGCTCCTGTGTCCTGTTGGGCTGCAAAAGGTCAACAAACTCACCGGCACGCCGATGATTCAGAGCGGGTGGCTTTTACAGTGCCGGTGCTTTCGGAGGTCAACGTAAATCTCCAATATGTCATCAGGTGCAGGAACAGAGGAATCAAATACAAGAACATTTATTTTTGTAATTCCAGTTTGCACAATTATGTAGCCAATGGAAGCACAGCCAATGAGACACAGCCGGACAATTTAGGATGATTACAGGAGGGGATTCTGAGGCACCGTTTGTAAAGTTACTGTAAAGATGAACAGCAATAATTTGGGTTATTTAATCTTTAATCGGAGAACACAAAACTTAATGTCAGCATGTTGTTTATTCATTTATAAATGTCACTGTTTCAAACTAAATTTGAAGTTAGAAAGCTCATTGTTTAGTAAACTAGCTCCATATTTGGCATCATTTCAGCTTAATTCAGACAATGAGCCGTTTTAGCTCAGAGACGTTTATAACTGTGACATTTATGAATGAATGAATAAACTAGAGACAATATGACCCCCATTTTTCTCTCTAAGTTCTAAAACTAATTTTTTTGACCTGAACCATAATGTGATAAATTCTTTCTTTTTTCACAAATCTCTCCATAAACTGCTTTAAATCCAAACTTCACTTCGTTCCAGCGTTCTAACTCTCACCCTGTGCTGTTATATTGACACAGCCGTTTTAAAAATCAGAATTATAAATATAAGCTACTGAACATTAAACAGACAACACCCAGATCAAACCCAGACGTTGCTGCTGCGCTCACAGGAGGTTTTCCAAGAACTCGTCCATGTGCTTAGATTTCAAACCAAACATATTTTCTCTACTAGCCGTCAGGTGAGCTGGTGATCCTTCAGCATCGTCCGTTTCACGCCTGCTTTTACTCTGCAGTAACAATTCAACCTCAGGATGGGTCATGGTAACCAGATATAAGGGCTTCCTGAAACAAATGAGAAAAACAAATCATTCTCAAAATCTCAATGAACTTCTATATGTTTTAAATTTACAATAAATATCTGTTTTGTCATTTAAAGTTGGCTTGAGCTTGTTGAAAGTCTAAGAGTGAAACGTTTTAATGTGAATGAGCTGTAGGATTTCTCTGTAAGGCGTCTGGAACGTTCTCATCGCTGTGGTTTCTCTTTGCAGGCTGTGAAGCTGTCTCACTGGGCTCTGCTCAGAGATTCCATCTATTACACATTTTCCATCATAGCACTGATTGTGGTAAGATCTTTTTCTGTGGATTCTTGTAGACACACCTGGTTAATCTGGAAACATAGCAGCAGAACCTTTAGACCGTTCATTTCTGAAACTGGGATTACTGGGATTACTGGGATTACTGGGATTCTGTAATCTGAAGCAGGTTTGATGTTTTCACAGCTGGATTATAAAGGAAGCAATAGATACACTACAAACAAATATTTTGACTTGTCTCTAAAACGCTACATTGTTGTCCCTTTGTCTCCCCTGCTTAGTTCATCTATGATGAGAAGGTGTGCTGGTGCGTATCATCTTCACTCTGCAGCCACAATTACACTGACGGACGGTTTGTAAATGTCTAACTGTCATGTTTGCAGGTGGGAATCTCTTGTTCTGGTCCTCATGTATGCCGTCTACATCCTCATCATGAAGTGAGTGTCGTTAAAGCTGCAGCAGCTCCGTGAACTGATTTTTTATGGTAAATATTGGATCGTGTGTCGTGTTTTAGGTTTAACGGAAAGGCTCATCGGTACTTCAGCCGGAGGAAGAAAGGTTCTGGGAACCTGGCGAACGGGCTGACAGGAAGTACGGATCTGGAGGACAACGTCTCGTACGACGCAACGGCAGTTCTGCTGAAGAAAGGTACCAGAGTTGATCTGCAGAAGCTTTTCTGTCTACAACTTTTGAGGATTCCTAAAGTTTTATCACGTATAGCAGAGTAAATAATAATCTGTGTTCATGCTAGTTGTATCCCACCCAGAGAAATTAGCTACAGTTTATTGCAAATAAACAACACATTTCAAAAATTTTAATTTGAAAGAAAAAAAAAAGCATTTTGAAAAGGTAACTTTATTGTGAAAGTATCTTACAGTGTTGAACCTACATGTATGCAATTTGCTATTTTTACTGATTTTATTTTTTTAAATAATTTAAAGATTTTATTTTTCTTCTTTTCTTTTCAGATTAAATTTTTCAAATTAATTTGAGATTTCATTTTAATTATTATTTTTAAAGATTATTTAAAAATTTTACTTTTATTATTATTTTTCAGATTGATTTTATTTTATCAAAAGCAAAATTAAAACAATTTTTTAGAATTTTTTTCAGATTTTATTTTTAAAAAATAAAATAAATTAGACTTAGTGGAACAAATTGCAATGTAGAAACCTCGGCACTGACCAATAAAAATGCTGCTAAATGCGCTCCTCCCCTAAAAGTGTGGAACAAAATGTGTAAAACGTAAAAACAATTTGCTAAACTCAATTTCAAAACGTTTTCGGAAAAAATTGTAGTCTGAAAAAATTATTTGAAACCAGGATGCTCATCAACATAGAAAAAAATGATTATTATTGCAAACATTGTTCCCTCCAAATGTTTTATTTTTTGGTTAAGTTTTTTAAAGTTTCTTCTTGAAATGCATTTTCTTATTTCTATTATAAAAACATGTTGCAAACATATTGGAATAAATTTCTCTCCATACAGAAAGTACGGTAAACTGACTTGAAATAAGTGCCATAAATCAGGACCAGTTTATTCACCAGTTTTGTGCTACATGTTATAAAATCCAGCCATAATCTGCTGGAGGGATTATTTTTATGCTAGTTTTCATGAATTCAAACACTGTTTGTGTCCTTTGCAGCTAACTTCCACTGTCCGCCGTCGGTGCTGATGGTGGACGAGCTGCTGTCCGCGTACCCCCACCAGCTGACCTTCTCTGAGGCCGGCATGAGGATCATGATCACCAGTCACTTCTCCCCCAGGACTCGCCTCACCATGGCGTCCCGCATGCTCATCAACGAGGTAAGAAAGACGGCAGCCGAACTGCAATAAGGCAGGATCTGGGCAGGAGTCATGTATTGTCATCTGTGTTGACATTCCAGAGACAGAGGCTGATCAACACCACAGAGACTCGGGTTAACTGCATCACCAACGGCGACTCGGACTCCGCCACCCGAGGTCTGGGGAGGCGGGGCCTGGAGAACGGGATGGGCGGAGCTGAGCAGGGCTTCAACGGGAGGCTGCAGCGGCTGGAGTCAGGCAACGAGACGGAAAACGAGGACAACGAAAACAACGAGAACGACGAGGAAGGAGAGGGAGAAGAGGACAACGAAGGGCCGCTGGTGCCATTTAAAGTCCCAGGTACCAAGCTGGACCCAAATGACACTAACACAACCCCTGCCACAGAACAACAGTAAAGATAAATCACAACTTTACATGCGGGCTTTCTGCGTGTAGTTTTCATGTGCGGATCCTCGCCGGCTTCCTACCCCAGACCAAAAACATGACTGTCAGGTCAGTAGGTCTTTCATTCACTAACCCCAACTGTGTAATCCTCCAGCGGGTGTCTGTAACAAACTGAAGTGGCTGCTGATGTGGCCGCTGTCGCTGCTGCTCTTCTTCACCATCCCAAACTGCGCCAAACGGGGCTGGGAGCGATGGTTCATGGTCTCCTTCTTCACCGCCACCATCTGGATCGCTGGCCTCTCCTACATCATGGTCTGGATGGTGAGTTAATCCACGCAGAGCAGACCACCGACTCAACGTTAAACACGCAGACTCACTCAGACCGGCTGCTTTCCCGGTGTAATCTCAGCGTGTTGCACTGGTTTGAGGTCAGGGCTCTCAGGAACATTAAGGTCATCCTTCCCTGGGATGTTTCAAACATCTGGATGTTAATTTGATGATGTTTCTGCCACCGTTCTTCAGAGTCTTTGCAGTTTTCTTGGTCTGAAAACCTCAAACTTGTTTTCAGAAGACATTCGCCTCGTCCAGGTGGGAAGCTGTGAATTTCAGTCAAGCTTGAACGTGTTTGTTTTGAAGCAGGGGTTTCTTCCTTGGTTGGTGCCCTCCCAGTCCATGGTAATGGGAAACTGGCTGTTGAAAGTTTCCAGTGTATTGCAGGCTTGGTTATTGGGCTGTTCCTGAACATCTTAACCAATATTCTTTAATACGAGGCCATAAAATGTGGTTTAGATGATTGAAAATTGGACGTAATCTGGTCCAACTAGAAAATGATCCCAAACATTCATCAAAACTGGTTTTCAAATGGACAAATTGGGCTTCAGCGGCGGCTTTGCCAGAATACTGAGCTCAACCTTTCTGAGGTTTGTGGATAAACTTAACAGCCAAAGCCTTGCCAAGAAATGAACTCTGCTGATTCTGCCAAGAAGGGAATTGAAGGAAATATCCAGCCAGGATTATAACGCAGGACAAGTAAAGAAAGTCTGTCAGGAAGTTCTGATGAAGCTTTTATTCAGGAAATTATCAAACCTGCAGACCTGATGTATGACAGAGGAATAGGGACAGAATAAGAGATTTGCTTATAAATTACAAGAATAATGTGATAATATTAGTAGAACAAAGGCACAATATTACCAGAAAAAATATGAAAAATCATGAGAATGTTGTTTTTTAATGAGAGCAAAGCTTTGATAAAGTTACAAGATCTTTATTCTAGAATATTAGTTTATTCTCATATTACTATGATTTTATTTTTGTGTTATTCCAACTTTATTCTCATTTTATTATATCTTTATTCTCCCATAATTACTACTTTATCGTGTTTTATTGAAACTTTATTCTCAAAATGAAACAAAAGTAAATTCATCTCGGCGGACCTGCAGGCCGTTTCTCGGCAGCAGGGAGCAGAGAAACCCTGTGGAGGTCCTGAAAGTGATTTCCAGGTGACGTTCTCTGTGTTTCTGCTTCCAGGTGACTGTGATCGGCTTCACTCTCGGCATTCCTGATGTCATCATGGGAATCACCTTCCTGGCGGCCGGCACCAGCGTCCCAGACTGCATGGCCAGCGTGATCGTGGCCCGCCAAGGTAGGAACCCCTGAGGGCGCCGTGCTGCTCATCAACCAGCCCCAGGCTGTTGCTCTGCTGCCTGTTCTGTGTTTTCATTCCTGCTGCTGTTTCCCTCTGTGATGTGAATAAAACTGAAACTGAATGTCTCAGGTTTGGGAGACATGGCCATCTCCAACTCCATCGGCAGCAACGTGTTCGACATCCTGGTGGGTCTGGGGCTTCCCTGGGCGCTGCAGACGCTCTGCATCGACTACGGCTCCAACGTGAGTGTTTGTGGCCCAGAATCACACTGGATCGGATCAGAACAGATCAGGAGGAGTTTTCTTTAACATTCACGTTCATTCAAACCATTTTGTGTAACGTGTCTCCCCTCAGGTCCATCTGAACAGCAGAGGACTCATTTTCTCTGTAGGAATTTTACTCGCCTCAGTGTTTTTTACAGTAAGTCTGTTTTTCATTTTTATGCATTATTTTAGGAGAGCATTCCTTTTTTTTACTGACTAAGTTACAATTTTTAAATTTTTGCATAATATTATTTGCTGTCTCCAGGCTTTAGCTAAATTACAACCCCCAACATGAATGTCAAAAAGAATATAAAATAGTCTCAGGTTATTATGGAAATCCAGTTTTGCGCTAATTCATAACTGTGAGTTTATAGGAAATGTTCTGCTAGAATGGTAAAAATAAAAATAAAACGTTTGGAGTAAGAGACTTCTAACTCCCACCTGCAGATGGCAGCATTTGCTTCATATCTGCTAAACTGTTGCCTCGGCTTTACTTGGATATCAAGTGATAGTTTGTGATCGATGTGGCGAGCAGCGAAAAGTCATATTTACTGCACAAAGGACAGGGCAGAGCAGATATCGCAGAATTCCTTCGACATATTTCTAAACACAACAGAAACAATGGTTTTGATTACAAACACACACACACATAGACACACACACAACTCAGAGACCAATAGAATCAGGAGAAGTTGCAAGAACAAACCCAAACGTGCTTCTTGACAGGATGAGAAAAGTTCAGAAAAAATTTACAAAGGATGTCAAACAGCTTTTTTTCAGTGAAGCGTTAAAACATGTCAGCCTTCTTTAAATCCTCCATCTGCAGCTCCAACCACAGAAGAGCTAAAACACACAAGCACTGGGCCAGGAGGCCTTTCTATGAGAAAGAAAAAAACTACGACTAAACAAAGTTGAGACCTAAATTCTCCATCAGTGGATCCATTCAGAGAAGAGAGAAAAATGGACATTAAAGCTCTTTCCTGTTACTCCTCCAGGAAAGAAACTCAGAAACTGAGCCTGGAGTACTTTCTGTCAGGAAGGAAACCAACGGGAACACAAAGGGGATGGTTACAATAAGATGGTCTTATCACAGAGCGAGACGTTAGAAAAACTACAAGAAGATGGAAAGTTTGCTTTATGGTTGGAATAAAACACTTTTCAGTTTCTCTAATATGGTTAAATCTCTAATATGTGGTTAAAAATGAGCAAGAATCCAGGAGACATAAATGACACTACATATCAATATTTATGAACCCGATTCAGACATTGTTTCTCCAGATCTGTTTTTGGTTGAAGTTCTTGTGTCCCTCCGTCCTGCAGGTCCTCGGCGTCCATCTGAACAAATGGACTCTGGACTGGCGGCTGGGCCTGGCCTGCCTCGTCATGTACGCCATCTTCCTCTGCTTCTCCGTCCTCATCGAGTTCAACGTCTTCATCTTCGTCAACCTCCCCATGTGCAGAGACATCCACTGACCCCGCCCTCCCTCTGCCTCTTCCTCCTCATCCTCCTCTTCGTCATCGTCTGTTGGCTTGCGGAGGGAGAGAAACTCAACTTGGCTTCCGGTTTGTCGGCGCCTCGGAAACGAGTCCGACCTTTTCTTTGTCTAGGAAACCACAGCTTCGTTTGAAACGTCTTGAGGAAGACGCGGCAGGTTTGGGTTCGCTTCTGGAACCGGATTGGATGGCCAAAGATGGCGCCCCGGCGGCGGCGGAGATTGTTGCCAGTCGCGAACCAAACAGTTTTGGCTCAACTGAGCAGCATCATGGCGGAGAGTTAGGCGAGCAGCTCCTGTTACGCAAGAGAGGAATCAACTATTTTTAGCATTTTTACAAGTTTGGGTTTAAGCACAAAATTAAGGTATTTTTAAGTGGAATAGAGATTTCTCTGTATATATTTGAGGATTACATAGGTACTTATTTTAGCTGTTGAAACTGAGTCTTTTCTGCACAACCGAAGCAGCATTTAAGTGATATTTGGTGTTGCTTCAACATGTCCTCCGTTCCGTTGCATGCTGTTCGCCACAGCTGTCGCTTCGCACTCACAGAGAGAATCTACATGTTTAACACTTTTAATATAATGGCTGTTTTCTTCCATATCCAAGTAGATGTGGTTTTACCAAACCGACGAATGAAAGGGACCTACTCCAGCACTGTCACTTTAACGTAGAGAGATATATTTCTGTAAGAGCGGTCTGCGGTTTTCTGGAAGTGTGTACCTGCTGCCTGTAGACCTCCTGTTAGTCTTTTAGTTGTTGTTTAAAACCAAAAAGTATTTTTAGGGTAAGGGTCATAGATTGAGCGTGTGTGTGTGTGTGTGTGTGTGTGTGTGTGTGTGTGTGTGTGTGTGTGTGTGCGTGTGCGTGTGTGTGTGTGTGTGTGGATTTATTTATGAATTAACTTATTCAAAGATCATGTCTGAACAGCAGTGTCAGTGCTCACGGTGAACTCTGCGATGCGCCACACCTAATATTTAATCTAACTACTGATGTTGTTTTTACAGATCTTTATAATTTATAAGTTTTGTACAGTTTAGTTCAAACACATGAGACATTGCGGAGCATACTCCTCCTCCTCGCATTAAATTAGTGATGAACTGTGGCCGTAAAAGATTGGTTTGAGGAGAACAGGAAGTGATGGCATGCCAGCATTTCAGCTTTTACAGCGTATTATTCCTCCCGTCTCTTATATTTCAGACTTTAATGCTAGAGGCAGGAGCTAAGATGCATTAATGTTATATCAGCTTTAGGGTTTTTCTTATTTATTTTAACTTTTTTTGCTTCTCTGTTTCTCAGGGTGGAATAATGAGAGAACATTCAACTGCAATCATTTTTTAAAAGCAAAACCTGCAGTAATTTGAATATATTGTAGATTTTCACCAGTAATATTTAATCAAATATCTGCATAACTTTAGCTGAAGGTATGTGATTTTTCTGTATCTCGTAATGCAAAAAAGCATCAAACTAAACTGCAGTGGAAACACCATTTCGCATCACGAGTCACATGATCAACAACTGGATGTTTCCATTGATGCAAACCACGAAGAAGACGACAGGAAGTATTTGGAGGATCATGGCATTTAGGTTATATTCATGTTGACTTATAGCAATTATTCACTTGTGATCTTATTTGCTTTTCTTATCAAATGAAAACAGAAATTGCGTCCTTTTTGTCGTTAGCGGAATATTGACTAAGTTTTTGAGGCAAACGAAACCAAAAAAATAATTTAAAAACTACAATAGTTATTTGAATCTGAGAAAATAGGCAGAGTAACAAATCTCTCAACTAAATCTACAGTTTTCTATAATGTCGTTTCATTCTCGTTGTTTTGGGTATTGTGTTGAGCTTTTATGCTGCCAAAGAGAAAACCAGATGCCGCCATTCAGCAGTCATTCAACATGGTTATTTTCAAATTAAATTAACCTGAAGATTTAGGTTAATGTATGTATATATTTATGTATATGTGCATTTATCTATGTTGTCTTCAAAATTCACTGCAGTTTTTTGTTGTATAATTATGCCACCCTAGAGAAAAGCAAATAAATCGCCAAATGTCTAAAATGATACATTTATGCCCATGATGAAAACTGTTTAGAGAAAAATTAAAGATAATTTTTTACGGTATTACTTATGTTTCCGCATGTGTTTAAACTAAATATGGAAGTATTTGTTGTTATTTTTATGGGATTCAAACCGGAACCATCTGATGGATGTGCAGCTGCTCTCCCAGTACCCACCAGGGGGCGCCGCGGAGCATCTTTTCACATCCGCTGAAGCAGCTGGATTGGGTTCATTTTCCAACACGGAGACAAACAGATGCTTTTTTTGCATGCCTATATAACTATTAAAGTTACTTTGTGTGATTTTAACGCATTTCTGACACCAAGAAGGCACTGACTGCTTGGGTTACGCTGTACATATCGGGGGAGTTGCTACTTTAAATTCTTTAAACAGATTTCTTTAGAACATAGATCTGCAGAAGTTAGATCTGTTTATTATTGTTGTCAAAAGTCTTTTGGATAGTTTGTAAAAGATCCATTTTTGTTGACCTCTGGGAAGAACCAGAAGGAGAAGAAAATGCGCTCACAATAAATTGACTTACATAAACTAGAAGTGTCCAGTTTGACTTAATGCTTGATTTCTTCTTATCCTCCTTGTTATTTTTTTTGTTGTTTTTGTACCTTCTCAGACATTCTGTTGCTAAGCAGAAAATGGATAAACGTATCTATTGTCAGTGGAATAATGATTGTTACCTCTGAGTCAGTTCATCTCCATCCAGGATTATTGTGTGATGGCAGAAAGGAGCAGAAGACGGATCGATGAGTTAAGGTTAAGGAGACGTTCCTGTTTTACTGCTTATAGCTAAAGGAAGAAGTAAGTAAAACATATTCAGAATATAAAAAATCATAAACTTCATGGTAAACAAATGAAACATCCCAAGATGACTTAAAGCAATGCTTTTACTGGTCCATCAGTTCAACATACTTTATATGTCAAAAATCAAAAACCATATTTTGACACATTTTCAATTCAAAAACATTTTTGCTGCTAGATTACTGAATAAACAGATATATGAGCTCAAAAACAAAGATATTTATTGTTCTTAATTTGGCTTTTCAACTATCAGGTTGATGCAAAACAGTGGTGGGAAGTAACGAAGTACAAGTACTTCGTTACTGTACTTAAGTACAATTTTCGTGTATCTGTACTTTACTTAAGTAGCTTTAATAATGGATACTTTCTACTTTTACTCCACTACATTTTACAGTAAGTATCTGTACTTTCTACTTCACTACATTTCTACAAAACTGTCGTTACATCCAAGTCGCGTTGCGCTTTTTGTCCGTTAAAATGTGAAGTTCATTTAACGGAAAATGAAGTTCATTCATAAGGTGGCGCCGTAAAATCCAATCAATAACGTGACTTAGTGTCTGTTGTCACCCATCGGCTACACCTTTACGCGCACGCGGAGCTCCAGACATGCGCAGTGGTTTCCTCTGAGGTGGGGGACGATGTCTGTCTAATGTCAGTATTATAATAGCTGCATAAATCATAGATATGGCGACATGTAAAATCAGCAGCGCTTCGCTTTCACAGTCGGCGGGACTTCGTCCATCTTTTAGCGTCACTTGGAAGGAAAGCTTAAAGAAAGGTAAGATCTGTGGACGTGATGCTAGCTAAGCTAGCTGTACTGAGACACATGTTGCATCTGCGATGAAAAAAAGTTGTCACTCATGCGCTGAATTATTGTGTGGAGGTTTTGACTGAGGTGTCGCAAATATGGGACAACGCTGGTACCAAAGTGCAATATAATAATATGACATTGAGGAACGATCCGATTCTTCTGGACGGATCTTTACTGATTAAATTTATTTCAGATCTAAGTATTTAATATCTAGATGTTTTATGGAAACGTGGATCTTTCAGATCAATTTGAGAAGCAATTTTGATAGGTAAAAGTTCATTTTTTTGTGTCATGTAGCGCGGGGTGCTGGTCTTGACTTGGTCTTGACTTGGTGGTCTTGACTACAACTCTGCTACTGGCTCCTCGGCTGCATGTCTCTCCCCCACCCACCTTCTTTCCATCCCCTTTCTGTTGGATTTCTTTAAAAATAAAAGCCACTAGTGGCAAAAAAGTGAAGTTCATGCTTTGTTAGGACAGGAGACGAGATGTACTTTTACTTTTAATACTTAAGTATTTTTAAAAGCCAGTACTTTTTTACTTTTACTTAAGTACAAATGTTAATGTGGTACTTTTAGTTTTACTTGAATACATTTTTGTCTGTGTATTTATACTTTTACTTACATTTTTTTTAGTACTTTCTAAAAAAAAGTACTAAAAACACATTTTGCATCATTTTGCACTGATGCAAAATGATAAAGTCATTATCCATAAATTAAATGTGTTCCAGTGAAACTCATTTGTTGGACGCATTTTCAAAACGGACAACCTCTAAGCAGGTATTAATCAAACATTCACTCACTCAGGTTACAGTTGTGTATTAAATAGTTTTTCTTATTCATGTGATGTAATATTCTGATTTTAAATGTTTTTTTATTAGCTGTAAGAGGAAAATCATCATAATTAACAGAAATGAAGTCTGTCAAACATCCCTCTGTGTGTAATTGTTTCACTTAGTGGTAAAGTTTCTTAAATACATTTTTCTATAATATAATTTATTGGGGTTTTTCAGCTTCTAAGTGTTGGAAAATTAAGAGAGAAAGCGCAGTCTATGCACGCAGCCAGCAGGGGGCGACATGCGTGCCTGTCCTCTGTCTCCTCCTCCTCCTCCTGTCTCACCTCCTCTCTCTGACCCTCGGCTTGCCTTTGTGTTTGTTTCTAAACCATGGGACTGTCGGTGCTTTGAGTGGAGACCAGAGCCGGAACTGATGGTTTTCATCCTGCACAGCAGCGCAGAAGAAGAAGAAGAAGAGCAGGAAGTCAGAGAAGTTTCAGGTGAGTGGAATCTCTCTGCGTCTCTCAGCATTCAAACTGCGGTTTTCCTGCTTTTGTCTGAGCAGAATGGGTCATTTCCAGCCTGGAGCGAGTAAAATGTGTTGCATGTTTACTGGTCCACCAGGCAGGTCACTGAACTTTATCGCAACACTTTAAAGTTCAGCATAAAAAAGTTACTATTTTCTCCAATATCTCTCTAACACGCAGCGTTTGACTTCATGCTGAAGCAAATACAACTGCAAAGGTTTAAAAGTTGGTATAAAAGTTTCAAAATGCTTTTTACCTTCCAATTAACTTTCCCCTGTAAAGAGTTTATTTGAGAAATTTGCAAAAAATGCAGTAAAAATTCAAAGCTAACCCTTTAATAAAAAGTTTGAGAAATTCTGGAGATCAAGACTCAGAACTCAAAAACATCCCAGAGTTTTTCATTTCTTCACTCCACAGAGCTGCGTACTTTAGGTCAGTTTTGCACTATGAAACTAAACTTTTGTTTTCTTTGGACTCTCTTGTACCTTCGCTCCTCCTCTGGACTCTTACAACATCCCAGAAACAAAAATTGTTGATGAAAACTGCATTGTGTTGAATTGAATTTAACTTCTAAGTAATTTCTCTAAACAAAGCGTATTGTGTTTTATTGTTTGTTTAATATAGCAGTAAAAAATCCCCTCTAATCAAAGCCATTCTCTGCTCTGCTTGTTACTTTCACATGTTTGACCTTTCAATGAGCCAGATTCCAAGCTCTCCTGGATTTTTCCCGTTCCGACTGATTCCTGCTGACAAAGAGATGTTTTCCTGCAGAAACATGTCTGTACCTGACCGCCTGTCATCCTCTGCCACACCTTTATTAGACTCTAAACTTCCTCGATTTGCTCATTTTGAGCCTCTATGGAATCTGCTAAAGAGATTAGCTAAAGAGAAAAAACATTTGGCTGAAAGAGCTGCAGTTCCATCCTGCGATGGGGAAAGAGTCAGCGGAAAGGCATTTAAATAAGAAAAATAACTGAGCTTGTTGGTTTTTGGGTCATGAAGCTGATTAGTGTTTCTTTCAGGGTTTTTATGGCAGCTTTCCTCTGTTTTCCTGCTAAAGCTGCTTCTTTCTGGGACAGAACCGAAGTCTGCAGGTTTATGAAACGTGATTTCATTTTGGTCGGGAATCAGCAGCTCCAGTTACAGAAAACTGACCCTGTGGGGAATGTTGAACTCTGCAGACGAACATGGAATCAGGCCGTCTGTTTACGGTCAGTCTGCAGGTTTTCTACGGGTGTGTGGAGTCAAACGGGTCACTTTGTGTCTGGAGAATCATTTCTGCTAAGAGTTGTTCACATGTTTTGCATCATTATCCTAATAGAAAAAACAATGATCAACTATTTTCAGTTTTCAGTAAGAGGTAGAAATATTTTTATTCGAAAATATTTGCCTCTTTTCAAAGAGTTCTCTTCAAAGAGGCTTCCAGGTAAAGAAACAGGCCCACAGCATCATGGATCCTCCACCATAATCATCAATACACTAATGGTGGGCATTAATCATATCATATAGTTTATTATTTATGATAAATTTCTATTCATGAGCAGTATTTCTGTTTGTGGTGCAATAAACAAGCAATCATAACTATACATTTACTTAAAAATGAATGAATAAATAGTTAATTTTCATTGTTATTACAATAGTATCACTGAATATCATGATGAAACGTTGGAGTCCATATTGCTAACCCCACATATCCTCCACTGTTCCAGTTAAAGTCCAGTAAACTCATTATGTTTGACATTTTCATGGCAGAAAATGTACAGGTCCTCATGCTCAATTAGATTTTTATTTTTATTTATTTTTTGCTGAAATCTGATTTCTTTTTTGCGTGGTCGTTCATCTGAATAATCGGACGTCTGTGTGAATATTCTTTCTCTTTGGGGAATGATGGCAAACTTCTAAAACTCCTTGCTATGATCAGTTTATCCTGGCTGTAACTTTTCCCTCCTGTAGAAATGTTGCTTCACTGTGAAGTTGGGATTTGGATGTTGAAGGCCTTCAGCCACCAGCCAGTCTGTCTGTTTTCTCTTCCGTCAAGAGATGATTTTCATCTCCACTTTACCTAGTCGTTCTTCTTTTCTTCCATGTAAATGTGAACTAGATCAGGGCTCAACCTCATTCAGAGATTCTGAAGCAGATTTAAAGAAAAGTTGTTGACTAAAAAGGATCCAAGCCTTTTCTCAGCTGACCTTCAGTGTGGAAAGTTGTGTGGAGGGTGGTGCTGGTGCCTGACATAGTTTCCAACCATTATTTAGAGCAGAAGCGCCCTTATTGCATGAGCAGTGTGATTTGTAAGGTGATTTATTTTCAGTTTGCTATTATAAGAGCCTGAAAGCTGTGATTAGAGGTTGGAGTTGGTTAGCTTGCTGTTTGACGGACAGAAGATGCACAAACAAATGTTGGAAAACCCTCTTCTTGCATAAAACTGAGTGATCACATTCCTGAAGTGTTTTTTTCTTCCCAGTTTAAGCAACAGCTTCAGCTGGGCTCAGCAAGAACCAGTGACCCACATTCTGCTCTGCTCACTGACCCTTTCAGAGACCAGACCCTGTTTCCTGTGGATGCTCACACCCACAGCGTCATCTGGTTCGTTTCAGACCACTAACAGGACCCATGTGGGAGTTTTTTTATCTGCTGCAGGTTTATGCAGCTGTTCTGACAGCAGCAGGGAGCCAGATGACCTCAGTATGAAAAACAAGCACCACTTCAGGCTCTTCGCTGTTTAAACGTGCATTTATTGGATGTAATTTAATGCCAAAGTTGATGAACTGAACCATGAGGCAGGTGGGAGAATCTGGTTGATCGGTTTCAGAGTTTTTACACACTTTGGTGAATAAAGTCGTGTTTTACAGACATCCAGGCACAGCTGGCTGATGAAGCGCTTCACATTCCCATTGTGATGAACTTACCTGTTTTCAGAGCAAGACTCATTCCTGGAGAATGAAGGTTTAAGATGTTTCAATTGGACCAACAGATACTGAAGGTTTGTGTGAGAATAGCGACTTTCTAATGGTGGGACACGATTCAAATTTTTAAACAGGTTAATTGCAGGATCAATGATTAAATAGCCACAATTAGTCGCATTTTATTGACAAAATAAGCAACATTTTACATAAAAAAAACATTTCTGCTGCTAAATTATTTAATAAATACACATATGAGCTCAATAACAAATATATTTATTGTTTCTAATCAAACTGGTACAAAGTTCTATTATTGTTTCGGGAAGCCCTGCTCATTCATGGAGCCTCTTTAGAAATGTGGACGATGACATTAGCATTAGCAACATGTTTACCGTTGAGATGCTATTTTAGGCTTCAAAAGCTTTGCTGAGAGACTAACTCCTTTTAGTACAACCTGAACACATCACTAGTCTTTGCCAGTCTCAGATTGGTTTCTGAAGCACAAAATCCAGAGACGCAGCTTCATCGACCATCGCGGATGTCGCTTGTGCATCAGATTTACAGGTGTACCAGAAACAAACAAAAACAAAGGTTCCTTCCTGGAAATTTTGCAATTAATCTTGCTAAAATGAATTAATCTTGCTAAAAATGTTAATGCTTTATAATCAAGTCATTGACTTATAGCACTTACTCTTTGTGGACCAGAACCTGTCGTTAACTTTAGAGCAGTTCCTCATTCTGAGCATGTATGTAGCGACAGTGGAGAGGAAAATCTCCCCTTTAACAGGAAGAAACCTCCAGCAGAAGCAGAACCTTACTCTGTGTCTGCCACGACCGACTGGAGGTTTGAAAAGACAGAGCGGACACACAAACCCTGATCTAGGAGTCATTTCTATGTTAAACAGAACAAATGTTCAATATCTCCTTACTGGCTTCATAGAAGAAAAACAGGGCATGTGTATCGTGTAGAAAAGAATTTAAAACAGTTTTTTTTTTTTTTTTTTCATTTTTGGTAATTTGTGTACTGACACAACATGGCATCCACCCTGAGTTTAAGAGACTTTTAATGCAAACTGACTAACAGGTCAGAGTTTAACAAACAGAAAACTAGTTCCTGAAAACAGTCTTTCACTGAACTGAAACTGAGTCAAAAGCAATCAGAGACAAAACCTTTGATTAAGACCACTTTTAAAGATTACATCCACATTTTGGCAATTTGGAAGAAAAAATATAATGTATTAATAACATTTTGGGCAGCTTTGGAAATAAGTGGTGCTTTGTTAAGGTCATGTTTGCTTTTTGTGGCGACTTTTTGTCGCCACACTGTTTTCTGTTAGTGGAAATGAAACTGTCAGTGCAGACTGTCACTTCATGTCTGAAATGATGAGGAAACGGCAGCAGACAGCGTAGTAAATATCAGCTACTGTGAGTGGCATCAGTGGCTGCATCATAACTCATTGCTAATCTTAATTTGTCACTAGAATTTATTTTTATCTGAACAAAGAACTTTTTAACAGTTGAAGAGATTTTTATGCCTTTATGATTAATATTTAAAGAATTAAATAAGGCAGTTCAACTAGATAAAATAGCATGCAGGTAATTTAGCTCTTGTAAGTTTGATTGCAGTTCATTCTAATAGTTTTTATTTATTTGTAATTCTTCCCAGTCTCACTTACCGCTAAATGTAAAAAAAAAAAATCAGATTTAGACATCCAGAAAGACGCCTGTTTAGACATAATTTTAACCTGACACCTAAAAGTTCCCAAAAATCTGGTTGATTCTGAGATATCAAGAGAAAGAAGTTTGCAGACTGGTTTCTTCAGCTAGATGGTTCCACACCTGAGAATGAGTGGTGGTAGTTGGAGCCAGAGCTATTTGTCTTGGAACAAATGGTTGCTTAGTGCGTCAGCATGGACCAACATTGTTGGATCTTCTACAGCAACGAATCCTTGGATGTCAGCTACTCACTTTGAGCTCAAAAATGTGTGAAGTGCTTTAAAAAGAAAAAAACACCAGAGGCTCAAAAACATGTCTCAGAGTAAAACCAATCGATGAATCTTCACTTGGAACAAACAATCATTGTAACTTTACACCGTATAGGGTGCTCTCGCTGCATGACTGGGTCATTTTGTCACTTTATGGACAAGCGTTTCCAAAGAGTTCAGTTCTGTGCCTTCAAACAGCACAGCCTCTTGCTAGCCAAAGTCTCTGGGAGAGGAGCCATCACATGGGACTCATCATCCAATCAGAAGCAGCTTTTGGTGTTACTATGGTAATGAGTTGGCGTCTTAAGCTGTGTTCACGCTGCAGCCTGAAGTAACTTTGCCAAATCACACTTCCAAGTATGTGTTCTGCAGTGTGAGCGGGCAAACGACCTGAACGTGTCCCGCATGCGCAGTAGAGGGTGCAATAGCGTCAGCGTTCTCAATGTTTTGCCAACCGCCATAAAAAGAAGAAGTGCTCAGTGTTTGTGAAAGTAAACATGGATGCTAACAGTGAAGCATAGTTGTTGTCCAACCGGAGCAGCATATTAACAACTTAAACCCCCTTATAGTTCGCCATGGTTGTTGTTCTTCTTCTTGCTTGCGCATATCAGGACGCAGAATAGTGACATTTGTCGAGTATCAGTGACGTTCAGGTCAGATGAATGCGACCTGGACGGTAGGTCACATTTGTCTGGGTCGCATTCGAAAAGCATCCGGCCTGCGATGTTCAGACATGAAAAGATCGGATACAGGTCGCATTACGTTAAAATAACAAAACTCGGAATTGGGTCAATTCAGGCTGTATTAAATCTCACAGAACTTCCTTAATGTTAATGAATCTGAATTAAAATTAAATGCAGTTTGATAATATAATCATTTTGAAAATTGATGGTTAAAAATAAATTATGAGAAGATTTTATTGACCCCATCAGTAGAGCGAGAACCATTTCTCATTAGTTCAATTCTTTAGGATTTAGCGGCCTATCGGTTGCAATAATATTGCATTACGTGTTTTACGTGATGACGTAACATACACGCTCAGTATTTATTTTTTTAGAAAATATCCAAGATGGCGTCGCGGTAAAGTATGTTTACGTTTCACACACACAAAAAAACGGCACTATTAGGGCCAGCTGTAACATGTGCAGAGCTTTGCTTCACAATAAAAGGAGAAAATACCCAAAACATTCTGAAATAGTTGACCTCACAGCATGAAGCTGATTTGCATAAATGTAAAGCGTTTGATAAGTTGCTTAGTAACGGCGGCAACTTGAGGAAGGAGCTTCGCGCTCAGCGGCTTCTGCCATGAATGTCCCAGCAGGTAAAGTTAAACCTCTTCACGTCCTGGTTATTGTATTACTGGTGGCTCCGTATTGTATCAATAATCTGCATCTCATATTAACGTTTACAATCCCATTCAATGAATTAGATTATGGTTTGCGATCGAGCTCTCAGACTAAAATCACATTTTGAAATGAACAGGTGGCAAACATGTTTTTTTTTTATTAGGCCCACGATTCTCCATTAGGAATGTTTTTTATTGGTTTTGTTTTTATTAATCTTAAATATATTTTTAGCAAGAAATTATCGTCGTTAATATAAATAAAAGCTTTAAAACAACAGCCCATGTTGAATCAGGGTGATGTTTATTAGCTGAGTCACTGAAATACATGAACTTTTTATTTATATTCTGATTTATTGAATGAGAGTCTACAATTCTTGACAATTCTAATTGTCTGCACAGAAACTGCCGATGTGTGAAAAGTTGCATTTTATGTTAATATGTTCATTTGACAGAGAATTTCTTATTTTTTAAGACAGTTTTAATTTTCCTTTGAATCGAATGCAACATGGTGCATATTTTGAACTAAAGTTTATTTCCTTCATTTTTTGAGAATCAATTACAGAATCGATAAGTGAGATGAATAATGAAATTGATATAGCTAATTTCTTATCAATTCCCATCCATACCCGTCAATCAAAATGGCGGACAACGAGAAAGTCTGTCTGAGGCGAAGCTTATCAGATCAACAATCACATTAATCAGATTAATGATGATTTTATACAGAGCAAAACAAAAAACAGTCAGAAAATCATTTATTTTCCACTAATGGTTAAACTGGGATCCAGTGTCTAATCCATCGTTTGGTTCACGCTACATAAGTCGCTGCTTGTTCAACCACAAACTGTAAACTACAGTCAACTTTGGTTTTTAAAGTCCGTGGCACATAAATCAGTCTGAGTTTTAGTTGCAAATCGTGCAAAACCAAAACCCTGCAGACTTTAGTGGCACATTTATCATCTGTGCTTTCCTCCCTGCAGTCCACAGCTGAGTCTGTGGAGATGTTGCACACTTCCTGCCTGTGTTAGATGAAAGCATCTGTGTGGATCAGCGGACAAACGGAGCGACTCGTGAGCTCTGTGATCCTCTGCCAGGAAGGGAAGGGCTGCGGTAATGGCTTCAGTCTGGCTGCAGAGGGAATCAGACGCATCTCAAGGAGTCATTTATAAACATAATCACAGAGAAACAAACTGTAAAGGCAAAAAGATGTGAAAAGAAAATGTGTTATGTGTTGAAATGCATTTTGATGTCTGGTTCTGAAACCTTCGGTCTATGGTGGGGGGAGAATCAGCTGTGCTGGAATACAGTCTGAGATGGAAAATGAGTTTAAAGGACATGGGAGCAGAATGAGGGAATGAAGTGGCAGAAAATGTGAAGAAAAACAGAAACAGGTAACCGGACAGCAAGCAATTATCCTGGATTAGGTGGAAAAAGAGGCGGATGCTCCGAGAACACAATGAAGAAAAGTCTGTCATAATAAAGTCACCCGAGCTGGTGAGCAGCTTCATAGAGCCGACTGCGGCTGAAGCAGGAATTTCCTCAGGCTGCACCGCAGCTCAAAGCGTCTGAGCTGAAATGTTTCTGACCCACAGATCTCCATCTGCTCCGGGCTGGAACGGCCGCCGACAGGAAGACGACATGGACTCCGGCTCGCCACCAGGAAGCCCTTCCTGCGGCCTCACCAACCGGAGCAGCAGCTTCTTTAAGGTAAGGCCTGCATCAGAGCGGAGGGTACTTCCTGTCCCACAAAATGTTTGTTTTTCTAGGAAAATATGACTCAACACAGAGGCTGTCTGGGGTAAAACAGGAAAAGGGCTGTAAAATGGAGCCATTTCCCTTCTGAAGGAGTAAAATCAAAACCAGACAAATTTGGTTGATATCGATCAGTAGGGGGTTTCATTAGTGCCAAAAGTTTTTCGAATCAAGCTAAATCAAGTATTAGCTTGATTTTCTAAAAGTTGTAATGTGAAAAAGAAACAAAATCCAGCAACAAAACTGAACTTTAGCAAACTATTGAATACAATTTCTAAATGAACTTTTCTTAAACGGTCCATCTTGGTTCTCTGTGGTTCCCTGGGGTCCCAAAGCCTTAAAGGGCCCTTAAGACATGGACTTTTAATTCTGCACTGATGGATCACAGTGACTTTAGTTCTCATATTTTCTTTTTTTGTTTTTGTTTGTTTGTTTGTTTGTTTGTTTGTTTGTTTGTTTGTTTGTTTTTAGGTTAGTCTATTAGGTTTTGCTTTTTCAAATCTTTTAGCTCAGGGTTTTCCAAATGTTTGCATGACCCCGAGCTAGCTTTAATGTCTTACAATGCTACAACATATGTAAAGAAACATCAACTTTTAAAATGTTTAGTGTTTTTTCTCAGTTTTATTTGTTGTTCAATAATTATTGCATTCGTTTAGCATAAATTCTGCCTCATAACTCCTGGTTTTAATGAGTTTGCTATGCTAGCTTGAAGTAGGTTGATCATTTTGACAGATATTTCAATAAATTTTAACCTATGTTATATAAAGATAATTAAAAAACAGATTATACATAAAAAATAATTATATTTAAAGATTTATTATTAGAATGTATTTTTTTTTCTTTGTTTATATGTTTGCATCTTTTTCTCATCTTCTCTTCAGCTCTCTGAGGCCCCTGAGCGCCTCCTGGTGGACACACCTCTTTTAAAAAACAACGTTTCAGTCTTCGTTAATGTTGTCAGACAGATTCTGCTTGGTGGATTTTGTCAGATGGTAATCAGTTCTGTCTGTGTGTGACAAAAACAACAAACATTCAGGAGGAAGAAAAGGCTTTTTCACACTATTAAACATCCATATTTATAAAAAACAACATTTATTTAAGACAGGAGATTATGGTCAGTTTTGGACAACTATTCATCTATTCATTGTAATTTTTGTCCTATTTTCTAATTCTCTACATCTTTCCAGCATATATAACAACAACACAATGAAGCCCTTGTAGGTGTGCCTCCTGGGTGAGGTTTGGGATCCTTCATTTTTCAGAGAATTTGTGACCAAACAGTGAACAGACCTTCTGCACACAGTTTATTCTCTTTAAAGTCTTCGACTAGTCGTGACTGAAGATGAAAGCAGGAGCAGAGAATAAACAGATTCTCCAGAAACAGAACAAGTTTTGAGTGAAACAAAGGAATCTGGTGCGTGCATGAAAAACAAGCCTGATTTAGTGCTAATTAGAGACGTGAACAACAATATCTGGGATGTGGGAAAAGACAAAATGATGACAGGAAAGGGAACCAGAGGGACGGAGGGGGGAGGGACTTTCACAGCTTCTCTGAGAGGGTTGGAGATCTTCCACAGCTGGCATCGATCTTTTCCAGCATTCATTTGGTTTGTGGCACAAAGTTAAATAATTCTGTCAAGACAAAGCTCAAACTGAACGGTTTCAGAATCACAGCTGAGCTGCTGCAGATGGAAGTCAGTTCTTTAGATAAAACCATGTCTCCATCTCCCAGCACAGTGCTACTATGTAAACATGCTTCATGTGTCTTTGTCTGTTTTTAATCTCTCAGGTAAACTAGTTTTTCTTTGATCAAATTACTATTTTAGTTGCAATAAAAAAATAGAAACTGAAATCCAAGACATAAAGCTAGATTTTAATTGAGTTTTTTGTTTTCTGGTAGCTTTGCATGGTTGGCAGGTTTGGGCTGAGGTCTTTGCAGAACGTCTGCTTTTTATGTCAGACATTTAAATTTAGCTGCAAAGGCTATAAACCTACAGTGCCTTAAAAATATTCATACCTGTTGGTGCATGGGTTGACTTTTACTGACTAAATGTGGCCTGAGGAGTTGAATTTAACTTTCATATTTTGCCTGGATTTCTGTAGATTGACACAAATGGTGCGCAGTTGGTTTGTTGCTGGAAGCCGTTTAGTGTCTTCCTGCTTTAGGGTGTAAAATTCTTCCCTTTCTTCTTGCTAAGAAATAAACCTTTCACTCAGCCTACTCTACTCTGCACTCCTTTTACATTTGGAAGCTTTTTCTGATGATCTAATATGGTACACTATTAAATTTAATGACTTCTTCATGTAAAAAGATGCATTGATGGTAAAATAACCAACAGTTATAAATTTGCTTTGCAGCCCTGGGGTGAGTTTTAAATTAAATTCAGACGACTCTGTAAAAGCCTCATGAAGTTTGTTTGATGCAGTCAGGTTTTAATATTTCTGAGTTAAAAGGATGATGATTTTTCCTGTACAGCTTTTTTTTTTCTATCTTTACCAACTCTGACAGAAGAGTCTCTGTACATGGGTCAAAATCAAACTCATAGTTTCCCACTGACTCCATCTTCGGCTCCAGCAGCAGAGAAACTCCTGCACAGACCTGGAGGAGCAAACGGGTTCTGTGTTTCTGAGCCTGCAGCTCTATAATTAGCTCTGTTTAGCTCTGCTGCTCTCCTCCTGACGACTGAACGTAGAAACAAACCCAGAGGAATGATGGCCCATAAATGTCAGTGAAATACAAACCTTTGCTGTTGAGTTCTGCTTATCAGAACTCGGCTTCCTTTTTTTGGCCCAGATCGAGCCGTTTAACGTCCGCTGACCTTCACTTCATCTAACAGGAACTTCCCACATGTTTTCCACGGACTGATTAACGCTCCGTCTCCCAGCCAGAGGTGGAAGCTGTCACCCTGCGTCGCCTGGCAAAAAAACCATTTAATCCCAAAATAATCTGCAGACGGAGCGTTAACTCCATGTTTTCCTGGAAGCGTTTTTGTCAAATGAAAAATTTATTTTAACTCTCACCCACTACAGAGTGGATCTAAATGTCATTCTAATGATATTTACTGTCGTTAGAATGACAATAAAAATGTCATTTTATTATTATGGACACACAAACTGACATTTTCAAGCTTTTGTTGCTGTTAACTATAGAAATGTTCTGCTTACAAACAATAAAAACACATTTAAGATTAGAATCTAATAATAATAACATTTTAATACAGACTTAGTAAAACATGTTTAATACCTAGTTTCAAAAGGTATTTTTAATCTGACAAACCAAACTGTAGTACATAGTACATTTAATTTATGTGATAACTGTATTTCACACCATACTGTTATGACATATGATAGTTTTAATTAATATAAAAGTTACATACTGCTCCAATAAGACTTATTTTTTGTTGCAATTTTTTTAGCTTTTTTTTTGTGCTGTTTTTCTGTGCACAGAAATCCAAATCATGTACATCTTTTACATTACCCCACTCAGTTGCACATTGCTTTTTATCTCAGTTCTTTGTTATTAATAACTGTACAGTATGTTTTATGCTTTAACTTTGTCTTTACTTTACAGTCTGTACTTATTTTTCTTTTTTTAATCTTGGTTTGATTCTGTAACTTTCTACTGGGACTGAATTTCCACATTGTGAGAAAATAAATTGTATTTCTATTCTATTCTACAAGCTCCATTTAAGGAAAATTAACTTGTGCATGATGCAGCCACCGCCTTGCTTCACTATGGTTGTTATGTTTTCTTGACGATTTTGTGCCAAAAGTGCATTTTGGAATTTTCGTCTAAAAATCTGTTTTGCCTCCATCAGATTTGCCAAAGTTGTGACGCATCTGATTAACTTGCATCTTTATGCTGTTGTTTGAACTCATGAACTCTGCAGTTGTTTATAAATGTCTCAGAAAGAATCTTCCAACTTTTATGCTGTCGAGACCAAATTACCTGCTGCGATCAGTCCTGGTTTCTAAGCAGAGCTTGATGAGGCTTTTACTGCCTTTTTTATTCATCACCGCTTATTAAAAATAGAGGTGAGGTTGTGTAAAGCTTGAGCCTGCTTGCATAATCTTTTTTCTAATCCTCTATGGGGATTAGAAAAATAATCAACAATTAAAACCCCTAAACTTCTGCTTCTCATTCTTCATTATCAAAGTTATTTGGTCTTTATCAACTAAAGGCCTAAAATGATTGTTGCTTTAATGCTCAGGATGAGTGCGTATGAACGGGTTGCAACTGTACATGTCACATATTTTCAGTTCATGAAGAAGTGACGCTAAAAAGACAACAGTATCAAAAATAGCAGGTCAGGAAGTGCAGAGCTGACGGTGTGAAAGTTTCTGCAGCTGAAAGCGTTCAGGGCAGAAAGACGAGCAGATCTGGTTCTGAATCCTGGCTGCAGGATTCTCGCTTTTTAAACGACCTCTTTGGCTGTAACATCTGGTTTTATGGATCTCAGTTTGTAGCTGAGATCCATGAAACTTCTGCTCGGGACAACTCATCACTGGTCTCTTTCTTGCTGGTCCTAACTGGGCCGGGTGAAGCTCCCAGTAAAGAACTCAGGTTGGGTAACTGAGTTCTAACCTGCCACTGAACTGAGGGGTTTGTGGCTCAGCTGGTTCCACTTAGTCCTGCATGGGGAGGTGACTGTGTTCTGGCTTCAGGCCTTTATTATTGGTGAAAAGACGCCTCCTTGTGGCTGAAACCTGCAGTCGCCTTATTGCGTCCTCTGCTAATTACTGTTGGCACATGTCCTTGACCCTTGACCCTGATGCTGCCGTTCATGTTGTGATGAAATGGGAAACTCCAGGGTGTGGAGTTTGTTTTCCTTCCATCTGGAAAAGCACAAATGCAGCAGCAGATCTAATAATTAGAGATACATGCTGCAGTTAAACTCCTGCATGATTTAAATGATGCTACATCAATGAAAGCATTTAGAAATGAAACGTGGCAGAACGGGGAGCAAAGTTTTTTCTTGGCACCAAGCGAAGAGTTAAAAAATGTACAAAGCTCTACTTTAGAAAACTACAGCAGAAAGTGACATTTTAGGCTCATAAAGTTTCTATAAGATTTATTAAAGACACACAAACCAAGTAAAAATGTCTGACATCATGATAAAAAGAAGCATGAGAAGTTTATGAAATTGGCGCCTAAACATAAAGCATCAAACAAAGAGTGAATTATGTCGTGTTTAAGCACTGGTGAAGGCTCCGTCATGCTGTGGGCCCGTTTCTTCAAGACACAGAGACATTTTAAATAAAATCTGGTGGAAGTCAGTTGTCATCACATGACAGGATCCACAGAGAACTGTTCACCTGAGATAAAACCCACCTTGGTGAAAAGTCATTTCGGTTTCACCTGTTTGAGAGCATCAGTGAGATCTGGAGAAGTTCTGCACAGATAAATAATCAAAGATCCCTCTCCCTGTAGCGGTAACCATAGTAACTGATAAGATGCACCACCCAGCTGCAGCCTGTCACTGTTGCACATCCATTTTAAACTCATGATGTTAGTTCAGATGAATCTGTGAAACCTGTCTGGCCTTCCTGTCTCAGTGTTTATGTTTCAGTCTCTGCAGCGTGGGAATGCCCCCCCCCCCCTCTCAGCGTCACGCTGCTCATTTCGTTGACGATTCTCCGTCTCCATGTTTCCTGCCTGGAGGAAACAACACAGGAAAATGAATCACTGCTTCCTCTCTCCTCTGTCCCACATAAGCGTCTTTGTGTGGTAAACTTTGTTTGAGCAATGCCTTCGGTTCGTTTGCTCCCGCTCCCCGCCTCCTCTTCTCCTCCGTCAGTCAAAGCTTCTCGTTCTGTCCGTTTTCAGCTGATTGACACCTTTGCGCTGGAGATCGGGGAGCTGAAGAAGGAGATGGTCCAAACGGCGCCGGCTCTGGACAAGGAGCCACTGGAGACTCCAGGGTAGGACTGATTCTGACTCCTGATGGCATGTGGAAGTTTATGCTTGGTTTATTTTATTAATGTGATCACGTTTTACAATTTAACACTTAAATAATGAAACATGAGCGAATAAAGTTTAGCAGGTTCTGAAAAGTTTCTTCCTGCAGTTAGAAACTTTATTCATCTAAAGCTAACTTAGTTAATTATTGAAGCAATGAAAAACAAACTTTAATGTGACAAGTTGTTGTTTCCAGTCCCAAAATGTCTCTTTTAAAAATATGACTTTATTTCAACCTCATTCTTTAAGTGACAGATGTTTAAATTTAACTATTGAATTAGTTATAAAATTCAAACGAAGAAACAGGATAATTTGAGAATTTGTCAAACTGAGATAATATGCAGGCAAAACCTGAGATGAAGGAAGAGAAGTTTCTTGGAGTAGTTTGTGCGGAAACTCTCCTGTCTAATAACGGGACAGAAATCATTCAGTAAAGGAACAAATTATGGTAAATGTTGGTTTGTGCTGTTTAATGCCTCCTACGTTTCCGTTTTTATTTGATATTTTTGTGGTTTTGATGGTTTTTCTGCAGCTTATCTTGAATATTTCGTTGTTCTAACCGTTCTGGGGAAGAGGGCTTGCTGCGTCGCCTCAGATTCAGGGGTAACAGGGTGGGTTTCTTCCTGGTCATGGACATCGGACCGGCTCTGGAGCCTCAGCAGGGTCCATGGGAGTGAGCCCAACCAGTCCAGGTGGGGTTTAACCGCGTCCCTCAGGGAGCCTGGAGCACCAGGTCCTTCATATGTCCCCTCATTCGACCGGCGTCGGAGCCTCATGGCTTGAGGGAATACATCTTGAACTTACTAGGTGTTCTGGTTGGTTCTGTCCACCAGGTCCACTCATCCCTTATTGCATCCATGTTGTCTGGACTAAACATCTCTCTCTCTGCTGACCTTGGTGTCATGTTTGGCTCTTTGTCTCGTCTTTCATCTCAAATATATTTCAGGTCTCTGAATTGCCCAAACCTTGATGCTGAAAAATTGCTCCACGCATTCATTTCCTCCAGGCTGGAGGAAATTTATTCTCTTTGCTGGTATTTGAAAAAACAGCCATCAGTCCATAGAAGTGCCTCTTATTATTACGCCTCCACATCCCAACGTCACGATGCATCTACAGCAGAAACTCCTCATTCTTCAACTCGTTCTCTGCGCTTTCACCTGTTTGTTCTTCATCTTTTTGCTTTTTATAGTTACAGTGTTTATCATAATTTGAAACAAATTGTTATCTTTAAGCAACAAAAACTCAGACTAAACGTCTACAAACTATTACAAAAAAATAATATCTAATATTAAACATCTTGAAATGAAAGATTGTGTTTTATGGATGACGAAGGGACACATGACTGAAGTGTTGGGTAATAATTTGGAGGACCGTCCCACTTTCCTCACTGCCTCATCGTGTCGAGCGTTCACTTCTGCTGCTTTCCTGCATGGATTTTTGTTTTCTGGAGAAACTTTCTCACTTCTCTACAGTTTTGATCTCCACCTTCTCTGGACGGCGTCACGTCGTGGAGTTCTTTTAGACTCCAAACCTGACGTATGTTTCAGTCTAAGTTGGTGAGACGGGACATTAGTGACTCCAGCTCACGGATGACGTTGCTTCGCCTACGAGTTTGTCTGCAGTATTTGTTATGTTTGTGCCAGCTGATGTCAAAGCTGCTCTGGGCCGGCTGCTTCTCCCTCGTCTGCAGGCTGCAGCCGCCGCGCTGCAGGGGGTCTGTGGGGGAATGGGACTCTGGTTACGACTCGCTGCGGCGGAGGATGAGCGTGTTGGAGCGGCTGACTCAGACTCACCAGGTCTGGCTGCTGCTGGCGGTCAGCGAAGAGGAGGCGTCCGGCATTCTGCTCAAACAGCCGCCAGGGGTGAGAGGTCAACACCAAGCATGACTCTTTCACCGTTTATCAAGGAGGATTTTATGGCTTATGGTGTTTTCTTTGACGGAGCAGGTGTTTCTGGTCAGGAAGGTTCTGCAGAGGAAGGTTCTGTCGGTGCGTCTGGATAAGGATCAGTCACAAAATCCCATCAGCCACTTCAATGTCAGAGAGAGTCAGTACTGTAAGTTGCTTCTCTTTGCTGCATTCAGAAAGAAACTGAGCTCTGCAAACAGAAAAACGTTTCTGTGTTTTAATTCTTCACCTCAGTCCTCAGTTCATAGTGAGTCAGTCGCTCATGCCACTTCCTGTCCGCCTTGCATTAGAGTTCAGAAATAATCACACAAAAGAGAGAAATGAAAGCGAGTCCACAGGCTGCTTGGTCAACACGTCGTGACTTAAAACCGTAACACGTTATTCAGGGCTTTCTTAGTAAAAATCTCTAAATAAAAGCGTGAAAAGTCACAGACCAGCTCAAATGCACCCTGATTTGAATAGTTTTTACAGTAAAGTCAGGTTTTGCATTTTACCTGAAGCTCATGTTATTAACTGTTCAGTGTTTCCAACGCAGCAGCTGTGGATTTTCTCTGCTGTAACGGCAGGAAGGAGGAGACTTTGGCCTGGTTTGACCTTCACATTGAGGTCAGCAGATCCTCATTCAGCCTCTGCTGTCATCAACTCCACATTTACATGTTGTATTCAAAAAATACAATTAAGAGCTTTAAAAAAAATCATCAGCTTTGGCTTTACCTTGAAGTTTCCACATTTTGCTCCAGGAAAACATCACACTGAAAAATATTTTTATTTTGTTTTATGTGACGACACAATGTAGCGCATGAGGAAGAAAAAATATGGGAGGTTTAGAAATGTAACAAAGAAATCTGCAAAGTGCGGCAGGCATTTGTATTGAGCCCAAAGTCAGGTAGCTCAAACTGGGTGTTTCATGAGCTGTGGTCATTTTTAAATTTAAAAATACTTTATTAATCTCAAAGGGAAATTGAATGTTGTTGTAACTCATGAATTCAGATTCTTCAGAGCTCTTGAAGACGATGCGCTCATCAATCATCTGACGTATTTCTGTTGCATAGGCCAGACGTCTAAGAATAGCTGACAATACTCGGCAGGGTTGAAGTCAGGCTGTTCAGGATTGTGATGTAAGATGTCCAGAAGCGTCTGCTGAGTGTTTGGGACACCGATCTTTCAGCTGTCTGACCCAAACCCGCTCGGATAAATCAACAAACGACTCCGTGTCTCTCAAAATGTTTTGTTACTGTCTTCAGTCAGAGGCTCCTTCAGAACCACTGTAAAACAGACTGCTACGTGATATTTTAATTTATCTGCTGTCCCAGATAAATAAAATAGGATCAGCTTTTGGTTTTGGGCTCCATAAACTTTTGGTTCTGATCAGATTTCTGTCATGAAGGTGATTCTGGACATTTTTCTTCACCTCGTCTGCGTTTTGTTTGCTTGCAGCCTTTTCCATGGAAGGATCTGGGATCAGCTTCGCAGATCTGTTCCACCTCGTGGCCTTCTACTGTGTCAGCAGGTAAACAACTGTTTTCACTGAAGATCAGACATTTTATAAGAGGATGGAAAAGTTATGGGCAAAAATAATGTTTGCAGAGTCAGCAGTGTCTTTAATGCTAATAAAAATAAGAGAAAAGCAAAACAGGCATTAAGAGATGCAACAGGAAAAACGGCAAACGTGCAGCTTGAATAAAACCTAGTTGAACATCATAAATGCTCAGAGCAGCGGTGAGTTATCTGGAAAAAGTCCCAACATGTTTAGAGTTTCACATCTGTCTGGAAACAAAGAGTCGGTAAAGTTCAGGAGTGTTTTCACTTCTCAGTGCGTCGGTCGGGCCTCTGGGTGTTTCCACCAACAAACTGGTGGGATCAACACTTTTAATTTTAACCGGATGTCCGTGTCATTTAAAGACTGTGGACTCTGATTAGGTCAAAAACATGCTGCATTTCCTGTTCTGTCTGATTTGTGTTTCTTTCACAGCGTATTTAATTATTAATGTATTTATTTTTATTTAAAGAGACATCCTGCCGTTCACACTCAAACTTCCCGAGGCCATTTCGTCTGCAAAGACGCAGAAGGAGCTGGAGGAGGTGGCTCAGCTCGGTGCAGGTAATCCCGTCGGTAGCCGCCCGGCACGCCGCTGTGCGTTCCTGCTCACACCCGCACATAAACCTGCTACAGAAACACAAAAACAACAAACAAAGCAGAAAAACTCATTTAGCTGCAGTTTGATTCTGATTTAAATGAAAACGAGATATGATCCAGAATGAGGGGGAAATGTTACTCATCTTTGACGTGAGTCTTTGTCCCGTTTCCCGGTCGGTCCACTTCCTGCTTCCCTGGAACCACATGGACGCCGTAAAGGTTTATCGGGTTTATGTCTGTTGTAGTAAATTATTGTCATGACTATCAGTATCCAAGTGTGATTAAAATCACAGATCAGTTTAAAAACATCCTTTGAAAACTTTTTTCAAACTGCCAAACTGTTTTCGGTTTTATTTTGGTTCTGATTCCCATTTGGACCGGGTCAGATTCCCACAGAATCACAACATGAGTAAAATTACCCAGAGTTACATACTAGTCTAACACATTAACTCACATTGTCTTAGGTAAAAGTACAGAGCATACACAAATTTAGTAATTTTCTAGTTTTTATGTATGCAGGCTGTACATTATTATTTTTATCAGTGGTGCAGTTGGTAGAACTGTTGCCTTGCAGCAAGAAGGTTCTGGGTTCAATTCCCGGCCCCGGTCTTTCTGCATGGAGTCTCCATGTTCTCCCTGTGCATGGTGGGTTTTCTCCAGGTACTCCGGTTTCCTCCCACAGTCCAAAAACATGACTGTTTGGTTAATTGGTCTCTCCAAATTGCCCCTAGGTGTGAGTGTGTGTGTGTGTGTGCATGGTTGTGTGTCTCTGTGTTGCCCTGCGACAGACTGGCGACCTGTCCAGGGTGACCCCGCCTCTCGCCCGGAACGTTAGCTGGAGAGGCACCAGCAACCCTCCTGACCCAACTGAGGGACAAGGGTGCAAGAAAATGGATGGATATTATTGTTATTATTATTACAGCTCTTTGCCATTCTGGTGTTTATGAAATAACTGGAAACTTGAAGTTCAGAGCTTTACTTAATGCTGGCTGTAGTTTTAAAATCACAGACTGAAAAGTGGCGCTTCTGTTGCTCCTGCTCATGTCTGACATCTTCATCCAGCAGAGAGTCTTCATCAGCGAATGTCTCTGCCATTTTACTGAAAGGGCCTCACAAAGGAACAGTATAACATATGGTACCTTAGTAATGATCACAGCATCAGTATTTATATTTATTTATAGATGCCATTTAAGTTTTTAATAAAGCTTCTGTGACGGTGCTGCATCTGCTGAGTCATTTCAGCTCAGCCTGCCTCAGATTCCGCCTCAGTGTTGTAGGAAGGGATGTGATGAGTGGAAAGCTACAACATGTTGTCTAAACACACAAATGCCACCACAACAGGCATGACAGCGCGACATGAGGAGCTGCTTGACTGCATTCCTCTGGGTGCGTGTGGGTGAGAGCGTGCACGGTTTGCATTTTATCTGCCTCGGCACTGGAAGTCCTCTGTTTACAGCCCAGAGGAGGCTCGGTTGGACTCTGCTGAGCGTTCTCACTGATCAGACGTCGGAGGTTCACATTATTTATCGCTCTCAAGGTCGCGGTGAGTTCTGTTCTGGCGGCTTTGGGTCTGCTGGGAATACTCCTTTCATAGCTTTAACGATTTGTATGACTGTAAACTGTAAACAAAGAAATCTTGTGTGAGTTTTTGATTTTGAACCTAAACGTGTGAGTTTGGGAAAGATAAACGTCCAGCAGTAAAGTTGAGTTCACCTTTTTTTATTAATTCTATCCCCAAAAGAGGATTTTTAAGTTAGAACTTTAAAATAAGTGAGAAGAAAAAGGCAGAAACGATGGAAGTTGGAACTTTAACTTGTCTTTGTGTTTTAAGGCAAATATTCATTTAAAGCAACTGTCAGTTTGCAATAGTTGAGTATAATGTCTTATCTAACTGCTTAAACTCCGTTAAAATAAATGTTTTTGGGCAGAATTCGTTGTGATGTTAAATGAAATGCATCATCAGATATTTTGTTCATGCCTGTTGCCATGACGGTTGCCTTTGTGCAGAAGCTTTAAAGGCTTTTATGTGAAAAAATGTCGTGCAGAGCGTCTGTATTTGTAATCTCCAGAACCGCAGGGCTAAAGTTTTAGCTTCTCCGTTCAGCCAGTCTCACGCTGCGTTTCTCCTGGTGTCCCTAGTAGGAATAGCATTTAGATGCTTTACTGGATCTAAACAGGACTTGTCTAAGCGTTCACGTTTTCCTCCCTGGATAAATGTTCTTCCAGATTTCAAGTCTTCACCTGCAGCAGACGTTGGATAAGCTCTGCGCTGGTGGCTTCATGGCTCTCCAGTAGATCCTGCTGCTTGCTGTTCTTGGTGACCTAGAAAACCAGTCATTCAGGTGCAATATTTTTAGCAGCAGTCAAAATGGCGTCAAAGGCAGAAACGTTGACGCCATTTTGATGCAGAACGATGACGGCGGCTCGTTTTTCTGACATGGGAAGTGTTTTCTGGACCGGCGCCGCTCCTGGTGGCAGCATGCTGGAGCAGCTCTGCCACCTTAACTCTCATTTCTTCTTTATCTAAACTTTCGTTCACAACCTTTCTGGTTGAGGCATCGAAAGTTTGGACACTTTTTTTCTGGTCCTGGATGCTGCGTAGCTGGAAAGATCTTTGGTCTTAAATTTTTTACTTTCAGACAGTTGATGCGTAACCATGGAAACTTTTTTTTTTATTATTACTGCTCTAAGTGAGAAAAAAATAGTGCACCGATTCATACTGGCTCACTTAAATCCCTGGTTTTTACATCTGTTGTCAGCTAATTAGCATCTAAAACATTCAAACTACTTGAACTTTGACCTCAAACCCCAGGGGGTTTGAAAAAGAGGCTTCATGGGTGAAGAGCAGGACCGAAGAGCAGAGAGTTCAAGCCATCCCTTCCATCCATCGTAACTGGTCTTATCCTCTACTCCAACATCTTTCTAACCAAATAGCCAAACAGAGACTTAAACAGGAGCGGCAAAAGCAAATGAGGTGGATTAGCAGAGCTCGTTTAGTCAGGTGTTTCTTGACACGTGACAGAAATGATTCTCAGACTTTGGAGAAGACGAATACCAGGGTGAACTCTTAGATTATTAGACCATGAGCTCATCAGGAAAACAGCAGAGAAGCGTTAATTTCCTTTTGATTTATTCGAGTTGTAATCATCGATTTTTTTTAAATACTTGCAGTTGAAGCATTTTTATAAACTTAAATTGTCTTTTTAATCTACACGATGCAAAAAAAGTTGAAACTGTGCATATGAAGTTTTGTTTGAACATTTTCTTGTTATCAAATCAAATCAAATTTCTCCGGTAGAAGACGGTGAGGGCTGATCTCATCTTCGACTTAAGAATCGTCAGTCTGGTTATTTTTTTCCACTTAGAGAAAAGTGGCTTCTTGTGTGCGACGTTTAGTTTGTCTCTCACACGGTCAGCTGCTCACATCCACCCGTGAAAATACCGCAGGCTCATGTTTACACTGTGGGCAGGAAGGCATCGCCAGACAGCTGGAGAAATGTGAGTGGATGGCTCCGTTTTTAGACGGCAGCATTAGTCACTGCTGCGTCCACACCTCTCTCATTACGGACCTGTAAATTCAGAAGCTTAAGCCTAAATACAGAATAACTGCTCTTTTCAAACAAATTACTCCAGCATGTGTGTTTATATGGAGGGCAGTAAAGCCATAAACTCGGTGAAACACCCAGAAAGGGATCCTGAAAGTTGAGAGACGCGGATCAGGAAGCGGGGAGTGGTGGAACTGGAACTGCTCTTTCATTGGCCTCTCTCTCTGTTATTAGCGGGTAACTCCCTCTTTACTGGATCTGTGTCGGCATTCAGTCAATCAGAGCCAGCACTCTCACCGGGTTTCTGCTCCAGGCAGAGGAAAGGCTCCACCGAAGCAGAAACACACGGCAGGCTCAACAGCTGGAGGAAACTAATGAGTTTTTGGTGAAAAGTTGTAGAAACTCCAGCAGAGGTTTTTGTTCTTTGGGAATTTCTGATTGAGGTATCAGATTTTTTCTCTGTTTGTTTTCCCTGCAGTGATTCATCTGGTTTTCCTTCATGCTTCGTGTCTCTGTGTTTTCCAGGTTTCTGGGACTCGGCGCTGTGCAGCCAGCGGCGCTGCTCGACGCCCCCCTGCCACCGCCTGAGCCGGACCCTCAGCCCCCAGCGCACCAAACGGACCGCTGAGGTGGAGGAGTCGCACCAGAGCGCACCTCCCACCTTACAGCCGCACACCGCCCCCCCCGCCGGCTTCCAGGACGCCGCCCCCCCCACTGGACCGCTGTGCTTCGTGACGCCCCTGTTCCTTCAGACCCACAGCCGCGACCCCGACCCCCCAGAGAAAGCTGCCGACTCGCCGCCGCTGAGCAGCAGCAGGTGCTCCACTGAAACGGACCTGGATCGGACCCAGCTGAACGGTAAATCGCGCTCGCCGCCTCCTCGCCCCCCTCCTCCCCGCTCAGCACCGAGCCGGCGGCCCGCTCCACCGCCGCCCGGGCCTCCTCCGGCTGTTTCCAGAACCAAGAGCATGCCAGTCGCCGCCAAGCAGCAGCAGCCGTCTGGCAGGAGGCCCGCGCCGCCGCCGCCGGCACTGGGCGGCAGAACCAGCAGCTCAACCAAAAGTACCTCCTCACCAAACCGACCGCCTCCTCGACCCAAACAGCCCGATCTGGAGGCTCACCGCTGCCACATCGCTCTGGATGATGAAACCATCGCCAAGGCTCTGTCCCGCGCCAACCTCCCCACCTGCCAGCCCCCACCTGTTGCTGAGGAGCCGTCGCAAAACCTGTCTGGTCCTGATGAGAGGGGTCGGCAGCGGTTCAGCGACATGAGCATGTCGACGTCGTCCTCAGACTCCCTGGAGTACTCCCGGTCTCCCGGGTTCTCCCTGGACCTGGCGCCCGGCACCCCTCAGCACCCGGCGGAGGACACCAGCGAGGACGACGAGGACGCGGAGGAGGAAGAGGAGGAGGACTACGGCGTCGGAATGGAAGCGGATCTGGAGTCGCGCCTCCGTCCGATCCTCAAAGCCCGCAGGCGGCGTGTCGGCGTGAGCCTGGGCAGCGGCTCCTTCGTTCTGCCCCGCTCCCTGAAGGGACGCTTCAGCAAGGTGGGCGGGATGCTGAGCTCCCTGATCACGCCGGAGAAACGGGCCGTGAAACGGATCGCCGAGCTGTCCCGCGACAAGAGCTCGTACTTCGGCTCGCTGGTTCAGGACTACATCAGCTTTGTCCAGGAGAACCGCAGCTGCCACACGTCGGGGATGGACTTCCTGCAGACCGTGCGGCAGTTCATGACCCAGATGAAGGCTTACCTGCGGCAGAGCTCCGAGCTCGACCCGCCCTTAGAGTCCCTCATACCTGAAGACCAGATTGGTGAGTCTACCATCTTCTGACTGCTTCTAGGAATGCTCGATATATCGGCTCTAAATCGGTATCGGCAGATATTAGTAATTTTTGTATATATTTGTATCTTTCTAATGATTAAAACTGGGTCGATACCAACTACCAATATTTATTCGGAGAGGGAGACGGTTGGTTGTTTATTTGTTTTGTAAAACAACAGTGCAGTGAAACAGTGGTGAAGTCGTTTTTTCAAGGTGTCAAAATGTTGGGGAAATATGTATGACATATAGAATATCAGTAATCAGCCATATCAGCAATATTTAGTGCTGTTAGCTGAATTTGACTTTTTGTAGTACTCTGTCTGTGAAAACACTCAGTATTTCTTGTTTCCATTCTTCCTAATGGGGAAGTAAAGCTGAGGGAAGCTTCTGTGGAGAAACTCGTCAGAATGACGTCACTCTTTAACAGCCAGAGCGTTTCAAGCTTCCTAGGCTGGGAATCAAAGATCCACTGTAAATGTCCATCTTAGTCCTCAACACTCCTGGGGTTTGGTTACCGAAAGGCCAGCCAGTTATTTCTGGTCGGAGGCTGTTGGTGTAAGTTTATTTTCAGTTTGAACAGTTAGCCTTTTATTTCCTTTATGTCACATAAGATCTGGTCTTGTAACAGATAGAAACTAGAAACCAAATATTTGGATTTCTCTTCAAGGATAATTAATTTCCAGTTGATTTGGATAACGTCACACCATCCATTCATCCACTTGGTCCTTCCATGCTCACATGGCCCATCTCTGAAAATCCTAATGAACTCATGGTTGGTTTATAAAACTCTTCATCTCAGCCAGTTCCAGCTTCTTCCCAGATGTTCCAACCTTTGGACCGAACAGATCAGAAAATGCATTTCATAGTGAAAATCTAAAATATGTGAAAGAAGATGCAGCTGAGGAAGCTGAAATATTGAGGCTTGATACACAACCAATCAATGAGCACCATTAATTTTTATGGTGTAGATTGGCTGTAGATATTAGCTTCCACAGTTGTGCTAAAACGGTTTCAGCTGAAGACTGGCCATTCAGAGAGACTGTTTGTGTCTGCAGCAATATGTTACGTTTGTTTACTATTTTTATTTTACTATTCTGCCATAGAATAGCAAAATTAGATCAATTTGCTACTAGACTCTGCTAGAGTAACACAAGTATAAGTGGCTGATATTAGCTGGTTGCTTAGTCAGGCTATCTGCTCCATTAGCTAGCCTGCAGTCTGCAGCTTTACAGAGATGCTGGTTGTAGTTTCAACACAGCATTAATTTAAGAACTTGCTTGTTTTTGTTAGCATAGAAAGTGCTAAGCACCTGCTGCACACTGCCAGCCAGCAGCAGAAGCCCAGAAAACACAAACAAAGAGCAAGAAACGTTTTCTAACTCAAGGCATTGCTGGGTTTTTTTCCATCTGCTGTTGTGGCTCAGTTCACATTCATTTTGCATGAATAATGTAAGCTGGTGTGTTTGCACACATCTCACATCCCTTGTTCATTGTAAACAATAACAGCCAGGCCTTGTTCTCAGACGGAGAAGTGGTCTGTCCTTTCGGTGCTAGCAGGCCACAGATAGTAAAGCTTGTCACGCTGGCGGACGTTCCTCAAAGCCTAGAGTTGACTTTGAGGTTTCAGTTCCAGATCAGATGGAAAACCATCATCTCTTATTTGGCTCTTTTAGATAAACCAGAATCTGACGGATGTTTTCATGCCTGTATTCCATGCAGCTGGCAGCAAAAACACCTTATCCCAGTTTAGGGAAGTCTCTGATAAACACCAGTTACAAACACTTCTGTGCGAACGGAGGAAATGAGCCCTTCTGGAGGGAAGAGGGAAATCCAAGGTTTAAAAACACGTTAATCAGATCGGAACATCGTGTGCACTCCTCAAGCTTCCCGCTTTGTTTTTGTTCCATTAGAGAAGAGCCAAGCCCTTCCCAGGAGTGACCTGCAGCGCTTGTAGAGACCTGAGGAGGAACGCGTGGAAGGGATTCAGGCGTCTCCTCTGACTCACCTCTAGGAATTCATTAGAAACAAGTGATCCGTTCACACACGCTCTGGAGTTTATGGAGCTGTTGCAACAGACACATCTCCATGCATGCATTGCATGAAAGTGGCATAAACTGTGCCTGGAGGCTGGGGATGAATACGCAGCATTAATAGTTGCGTCAGTCGTTCTGCGGAACAATAAAACTCGTTTGTGTGGATGCAGCATAGTTGAGGTAGGCAGGAATTAATGCAGTGCTGAATGTGTGTAGGTCTGACGTACAGATTGAGCCTTTGTGAGGTTTCATGTTTCTCAGATTGATGGTAAACAACTGGGTGGCTCAGACTAAACTTTCGACTCTTAACGAATCTCTGAAAGTTTATGTGGATAGTAAATTTGGATTCTGTGGTCTGTTGTGTGCCAGTGTCTCCAAAAGCAAACTCAAAAGACAGGACTGTTGGGTTGTGAGTCTCTTTCTCCACTCCACAATGTTTTTGCTGAAATATTTAGTTGTTTTTTTTCTATTCATAATGGCTGTAGCTCAATAGAAATGGGCTACACTGTTGTCCAGTAATGGTTACACTACCGGTAATGCCCCAACAGCAAGGATAGTGTTGTTGTTTAGCGAGTTAGCATCTATGCTAACCTTGAACATTTAGCACTCTTAGCGTACCCTAAATTCAATTTTCTGAATAAATTCTTCAATGTGTTGAAATTTTGGTTGTTGACTGTTGAGAATTTTTCAAGTAGTTAGATGCTTATATTCAGGCTCTTATTTTGAAGGAAGTGAAGCAGTTTTCTTTCCTCTCCTCGTTTTCTCTGGTTTTGTCCCAAAAACTATATTGAGCAAAAGTCAAATGCAACAAACGAAAAAATGAGGAAGACAGAGGAATACAGCGCTTACATGAACAAACAGCCAGGGGTTAATTAATGCATCCATTAGCACTAGCTAGAGTACTAACACAGTTTGATGTAGCGCTTTAGCATTTGTGGACTAATGTGGAACTAAATTAGTGCTTTAGCTTTTATAGAACTAATGTTTATGATTAGTGCTTTATGGTTAGCACAACTAGCAAATTAGTTAGCAGTTAGTTACCACTACAGCCTATTCATCCATATCTTCTGTTGTATTTTGATTTCCAGTGTTAATAATTACACAATGCGGCCTCAGATGACTCCCTTCAGCTCTATATTTCCATTCTTACCGGCTGCTGGACCTGAACCGCAGACCGTAAAGAGCTGAGAAAACAAAGGAGACCCAGAGTTGAAGGACAGGTCGTTACCAGCTCTGCTTTAGATTCTGGAAAGTGGTGAATATGGATTAGTGGCGTCCAGTTCCAGTTCTCTCGGGTCTGTGTGCTGCAGATGGTGCTATTAATCCCTCGGTATGAAGGCCAGTGAATGACTCAGTGATTTAAATCAGGTCTCCTGGAGCAGAGTCGGGTCTGAGACATGTTGGACGCCGTCCCTCAGGGACTGAAATTGGACCCCAACGATGTAGGTCAGTTGAGTAAATGATAACCCAGTTTCTCATCTGAGGTGTGGCAGCCAATGTAAATGACTGGTTACCATAGTGATCCAATGTACGGTGCAGATGGGTGCCAAAGTGAAAGAGGTCTAAAGCAATATGTTCTGCATCACTATTGGGTAAGAGCTGATGGACCTGTTCCGCAGAGGAGAGACCGGGTTGGGAAAGACCAGCTGAGCCCATTTCTATTGAACTACAGCCATCTTTCTTTCAACTTTTATTGTTGTAAAAGGTAAAGGTGTCCAAAGTTTTTTGCTACGTTTGGTGTAATTATAAAGCTAAAAGTACTCAGACCACAAATAATGTACATAAAAACTATATATTTTTTTTTTTTTTTACTTTTATGCCCTGAAAGCTAAAACCAAACATGGAAAATTTTAATGAGAGAAATGAAGTATTCTTATTTTTGGATATTTAGCTCATGTTAGATCCAAAAAAATATAAAAAAGTGTCTCACAGTTTTACCTTATTAAAATAAAAGCATACTGTATGCTTTCTGACATTTTCAGCAGCAGTGGCATTTGTACAGTTCTTGAACTGCAGTCAGAGGCCACACAAAGTCATTCTGAGGGCCACAAATGGCCCCGGGCCGCACTTTGGACTTCCTGGTGAATCATGGTTAATGGTGAATCACAAAACTAACAAAAACCCTCCAACTCATTTTCAATTTTCAAAATGTTCTTGGTGTTTGCTTTTGGAAGCTCCTGGCCCGTTAAACTGCGTTTTCAGTTTTTTTTCTTTTACACAGTTGATTACATGAAAACAAGATTTTATCTCGGATTGCCAAACAGTGACTCGGTCTCTTTCATTCAGTGTGTAGCTGCTGCATTCAAAGAACTCTTGCATCATAATTTTCAGGAACTGCATCGTGTTTTGTCTGTTTGGAGGCTCCTTGGAACAAGCCAACGTTTTCACTCTTACAGTAACTTCTCCGGTTTGAGGTGCCGCGCTGCCAGCGGTGCTGTCAACCTGGCAGTGACACAAAGGAAACTTGTTTGAAACTATTTTAACGTCTGTGCAGCGCTTCCTTTTGGCGCTAACCTGTGGTGTGTGTGTGTGTGGGTGTGTGTGTGTGTCTTTAATCCTGCACAGACCGGGTTCTGGAGAAAGCCATGCACAAATGTGTCCTGAAGCCTCTGAAGAGCGTCATTGAGGTGATTCTGCACGACTTCCAGGTGAGATTTCTGAAGGCAGTTAAATGCAATGGATTTTATTTTTGGGTGTCAGAGTAGAGGGGTTTTATCATTGCCTGTCGCCTTCGTCCTGCAGGTGAACAGCGGCGCGCTGCAGCAGCTCAGGGAGAACCTGGCCCTGGCTAGGACCAAGAAGCCCCATGAGCTGGGGGTCGATGGAGCCGTGCCCCCTGACTCCGTCGCCATCGAGAAAATCCGCCAGAAGTTCCTGAACATGAGGAAGATGTACTCCCCCGACCAGAAGGTGTCGCTGCTGCTCCGAGTGTGCAAACTCATCTACACCATCATGCAGGACAACTCTGGTGAGCGGAACCACCGTCTGCTGCTTCCTGCTCCGCTCTGCAGCTGACCTCTGACCCCCAAGCGCTGCTTTTCCTCGCAGGGAGGATGTACGGGGCCGACGACTTCCTGCCCATGCTGACCTACGTTGTGGCTCAGTGCGACATGCCGCAGCTGGACACCGAGGTTCAGTACATGATGGAGCTGCTGGACCCGACGCTGCTGCAGGGAGAAGGTTGGTTCTGATCCATCTGAGGTTAAACTCTGATCCGAAGGAATGCTGCCATGTGTTCAGGCAATAGAATGTCTATTTCTTTATTTAAAAAGGAGTTTCATTAATGGTTTCATAACATTTTCCAAAAATGGATGAATGAAAGTGACAATTTTTTATCCCTTTGTCAAAATAATTGATTTGATTGCTAAAATAATTGTTAGCTGCAGCCCTAATAACTTTAAAAAGTATTTAAGTTCATTAAGTAAAAAAAAAAAAATCCCATCTTTGGTCCATTTCAGATGCAGACGCTTCTCCATAAAATCATAAAAAATTAATCTAATTGTTATTTAATTAAAAAAAATGAAACTCCCATGCAGCTTTATCACACACACAGATACGTTGCAACTGTTTTTTTCTCTTCATTTTAATTTTTATGACCTTCTGTTAATAAAAAACATAATTTTGTTGCTCAGAACATTAAAAGGTTTGTTAGAAAGACTGTTGACTTCACAGCTGAGGGTCACTGACTCCTACCGAAGGGAGGTCGGCCACAAACGGCTGAGTGCTAAAGAACAGCTGAATCCCAAAATGTTATTACATAGTTTAGTGGAAGGAAAAAGTGTGCTAGGAAAAGGTGCACCAGCAACACTGACAACTATCAATCCATGCAAATGAGTTCAGTTATTTTAGCTTAATTTCTGAAATAAATAAAGTTTTGATGATATTCTGGTTTGCAGCCCCAGAACTCTTAAGTTATTTCTCATTTTATTTGATTTTTCAAACATTGTTTGATCAGCGGTTCCAAGCTTATGTTTCTCATCAAATAAAATTAAAATAAACTAGTGGAGCTGAGCTTTGTGGCAGCCTGAGGCAGAGCGTTGAGCAGCGGTCCGATGGTAGCAGATCAGGAAGTTCATCTGAACGCCTGTTTCAGTTTCTTCAGAAAGGACATTTTCCACTGAGCTCTGCCTTTCAAAGGAACGAGACCGAATTTTATTCTGAAATCGCTTCTATGTGCAGCCGACAAATATCTGAACGTTATGGATCCACGTCCGTCTTATCATGGAGAAGATTTCTGCTGAAATCAGCCAAGCAGAGGAAAATCCCCCTCAGCAACATGTGACACGAGTTTCACTCATCAGTTATTTCGCAACATCTTCTGTTTTCTTCAGAACCCAAAAGCTTTGTGGCACCTTGTTACTTTTTGTTTCAATTTAAATTGGCAAATTTGCGGGTTTTTTTGACTGAGTCTGATCTGGAAGCTGTTTCCAAAAAAACAGAAACTCCTGATTCCCAGATTTAGTTTAGCAGAAAAAAACTGCCAGCCAGCTGATTTATGAATGATAACTTCCTGGTAAATCTGCACAAACGTTAAAATATGGATTACATACAATAGACATGCAGAATATTATGAGATATCAACTCATTTCCTTCTGCTGAAAGACAGAATTGGCAAAAAAAACAAAACAAGAAAGAAGGATTCAAATCCAAGACGAGTTCTGTAAAACATAAAAGCAAAATGTAAGTTGTTTTAAACTTAGAGTTTTATTTTTCATACCACACCCAGGAGAACTTTTCTCTTTATAGAACTTCAAAAACTATAAAGAGCTTAAAGTACTACACATGGTTCCTGAAGGAAAACTCTTTTTAACAAGAAGAAACCTCCAGCAGAAGCAGAACGTGGATCAGTGTGAACGAACCATCTGTCCTGACCGACTGGGTCAAGAGGACAAAACACAAAATCACAGGCGCGCTGATCCAGGAGTACTTTCCATGTTCAGCTACAGCTGAAAAGTAAAAACCTGAGACGGAACATAAAGTTCAATTCTGAAACAAATAATACAAAATTGGAGAGTAGTAGAAGAAAATCATATGTTTCCAATCTTTCCCATTTTCTCGCCGGGTTTCTGAAAAAACATTTCTGAAAAGAGCATCATCTCTGATTCATATAAAATAAAACCAGCAGATGTTTCCACCGTCAGTGACTCTGATCAGCCGCAGCTCTGCGTAAATTGAGGAAGAGTTCAGGACTTGCTGCATACGTTGCTTGTTACCAGATTCAAATATTTGTTGCTTTTTATTGACTAAAGAAATAAACAGTGTTTTACTAAAGAAACTTGAACCTTGAGAATGAGACAATAAACCTGTCTAATATTCTTAGCAGCTTTTTTATGAGTATTAGGAGTTTGCAGGATCAAACCTTTAATTCAAATAAAAATAACTACCCTGAAATAGTTTAAAGTTGTTTTTCTTTTAACAGAAAATGCGTTTGAACCATTAACTCTGTTTTCCATGTCCGGTTTATTTCATGGCTGGAATTCCATTATTTTCTTTGAGTTTTTAAGCCCTTTGTAATTTTCCCTGTGATTATTCGATCTTTGTTCTGCCAGATGATTTAGTGACAACATCTGAGGTGTGTGCAGAGGAAGGAAAGGTTCTCACGAGTCGGTTAGGAAATACCGTCCAGTGTTTGATTTGAATAGACTGGATCTGATTCAGATGAGACGGGATGGGCGTCGACCTCGCATGGTGAAATATTTTCCTATCAGAGTCGACCTGCGTGGCACAGCGGCCGATGTCAGGAGCTGGAGGCAACCCGGCCTCAGACAGAACCGAACGGTTTCTGTTTTAAAGAAAGGAGGTTTCAGCTTTTATCTCGTAATTTACGCGTCATCTGGTTTCATTTCTTTATAAATTAAGTTGTGGGTTCCTTATTTTGAGGCAGAAATTGTACAACAAAAATATGAACCATATAGAAAAAACATAAAAAGAGAACCATCTGTTTAAAAATAACTAAACCCTTAAAAAAAAGACGGCAGATGAAGTCAGAGCGCTTCCTACGCTCACCAAGAAGAAGATCTGGGATGTAAAAGTTTCTGACCAAATTTATAGTGGAGCTCATTTTTTAAAACGTTAGTTGGCACTAATCATCAATATTAGTTCCACTAATGCTAAAGCTTCAACTTCAACCACGTTGATTCCTCCGTATGTCAAAGACAAATCATGTCCTACTATATTATCTCATCCTCAGCAGGATCTCATTTGAAATCACTCCTACCTGCACGGTTTGCACTTCAGGAAATGTTTCTTTGGAACAGACCTTCACTCGTGGGTTCAGTTGTTTAAGTTAGCTAAATTAAAACTAGCACAGTTGAAGTTTTAATTTTTAATTGAATTAATAATAATACAACATTCGTTCATCAGAGTATAAAGTTTTATACTCTACCTTCATTCTAGACTCATTCTTCTTATTTCTCATTAAATTCTGAATGTAGCACCAGATTATTATTATTATTAATATTATTGTGAATGAGTGCTCTGTGTTCTGGCTTCAGTTAGCGTCACTGGTTCAGATATGTAAGCAAATCATTTTCAGGATATCCTGCTTTTTCTGTCAGAGGAGATTAATGTGAAATTTCCTGCCTGGTAAACTCTGCCTATTTTTGTCATTATTTTAGGATTGTTTTTGTTTTCTCCTTCCTGAGTCTTAATTACATTAAAAAGCTGGGTGAGGGATCAACTAGTTTTGAGCTATAGATGCATTAGTGTACCGTAAAGTTTAACTTCTCTTCTAGCAAACTAACACAAATAAGTGAAGTAAAAGGACGGGAAGCGACACTAAGCTGCTTTGAACCAATGAAAAACATGAATAATTATAAATACAAAAGCAACAAAGAAATGATCACATGTTCAGCCTGTTACATCTGTTCTGCTTCAAACGTTGTTCATTTTGAACAGCGGTGTTGAAACCTGTTACTCTGAAATAATTATTTAACCTAAAGAGGAAACGTGCTGCAGACTTTGATGATTTTAAACGCCCTGACATAAGATAAAACTGACTCTGAATATAAAGCAGAAATGTTTATATCGTTGTGTTTGCCTGCTCCTCCAGGTGGTTACTACCTGACCAGCGCTTACGGCGCCATGGCGCTCATCAAGAACTTCCAGGAGGAGCAGGCGGCCCAGGTTCTGAGCTCTGAGGCCAGGAACACGCTGCACCAGTGGCACCGCCGGCGAACGTCGCAGCGCTCCGCCCCCTCTGTGGACGACTTCCAGGTACCTCACCTGACCTGAGCCCACCTTGAACATCCAGGCAGTGAGTCCAATTTGTACCGATTTAAATCAGAACTTTCTCTGCATCAGAAACATGCATGAACGGTGCTGCGTCGTAACTTTACTAACACAGCACCATGTGGATCAGATGATCCGTGTTTTGGTAGACAGCACCCCCTAGTGGAGTAACTGCATGCAGCGCTTTTATTTTGGTGTTCCTGCATGACGAATGGAAACTGCCTGCGTTCCAAAAGCAGTTTGGATGTGTGTTTGGGATCATTTCCTGCTGGAACACCCAGCCGTGTCCAAAGTTCAGCCATCTGGCCAAAACTGTCCCCCTGAGAGGCAAACAGGTTAGGATGTTCAGAAACATGAAACTACTGCATTATTAATGCCAGTTTCCAAAATGGAGTCATCTTTAAGCTATTATGAAATGAGAGGCTCAAACACGGAAAACATCAAGCTTGACTGAATTTGCAGCCGTCCACAGAGAAAATGCAGACGTCTTCTGGAAAAACCAAAGAGACAGGAAGTCTGTTTGAAGGTGTAACACTGTATGTTCACCGTCAAGCATGGTGGTGGTAGCATCATGCTGTGGGGATGAAGAACAACCTTCCAATTAAAGAAGTACAAATCCAATATCAATATCTGCATTGGTCCCAATATTAGAAAAAAATGTCTATGACATTGTGCCCGATCTATACAGACAGATCTATTGAGTCTAATTCTACGCTTTGTCCTCTGAGCGACGCCTGATGCTTTATTATTTATATTATATTTAGAATTCCTTTCTGCACTTTCTGAACCATTTGAGAGAAGATTTGTTGCAGTTTGCATGTTTGACTAAAGCAGTCGACCTGTTGTTTGTGTCAGTTTTAGTTTCTTCAGTGTTTATTTTACATTGGCTGAACAAATTAAAGTTGATTTGACGCGTTTGACCAGCTTGTGAAGCTTTGTGTTTTTAAGTGAGCTGCACTGGTGCACAGTTATCAAATGAATTTGTAATTCAGTACTTTTACGTCTTTGCTGAAGCAAAAAAGAAACACTTTCAGTCAATTCAGCTGTTTTTCTGTATCGGATCGATATCGTCCGATACTAAACCTCAGATATCGGTATTTAAAGTGAAAAAAGTGGAATGGTGCATTTCTACCCCAAATCCTTCAAGTTCACATCAAGCCAACATTTAGCATTTGCTTGTTCCAACAGCACAATGATCCCAAATACAGACCCTACGTAAACTCTCTTTTGCTGCTTCTTCATGAAGCTATAATGTGAGTTTTCCTTCCACAGAACTTTCTCCGGGTCGCCCTGCAGGAGGTGGGTTTGGGCTGCACAGCTAAAACCCTGCAGGTGCAGCCGTACACCACGGCGGAGGAGGTCTGCTCCCTCTGCGCCTACAAGTTCAAGATCCCCGACCCCGAGAACTACGCGCTGTTCCTGATCACCGAGGAAACGAGGCAGCAGCTCGCCGCCGACACGCACCCCCAGCAGATCAAAGCCGAGCTGCACAGCCGGCCGCTCGCACACGTCTTCCACTTCGTCTACAGGAGGGTGGACAACCTGAACCTCTGCATCCCGGCTCACGTCAGCAATGGGAACTGCCTTCAGATGGAATAGGGAGGGCAGGATGATTTGGTTGATTTGGTATGTTGATGAAGACAGATTTGAGGATGTCTGGTGCTCTGAAGGACCTTTAAACGTCTGCTGAAGCTTTGAAAGAAGACAGAACGATGGATATAGATGCAGATGCATGTGGATATGAAGGCCTCCTCTTTAAATGTTACTCTAACTGCTGTCCCCATGATGCCTTTTGAAAAAACCGAACACACTGTATCTTACTGAGCGCGGGCCCCAGATGAAAACGTTTCTTAAATGTTTATTTAATAAATGAAATGACCTTTTATAAAACTTGTTTTTATTCCTCCACAGCTGCAGGTCAGTTGTGGGTTATATTTCTGTGTCTAATTATTTTTATATTCTTTAAAGTGACTAAAAAGATTCATATTCTGATGTGATGCAGGGGCATTGAGAGGATCCTGAAACGTTGGGGGGCTCAGCCCAGAAATATCTGCGTTTTCAACAGCAGAATAAATTTCAAAAACTCCCAACATGTTTTAGATCTCAGCCTGCTGTTTTGTTTTTATGAATATTAATAAAACAGAAATGTGTAAAATGATTGGTGTGACTGTTTTTATTGTCTGAATAAAGAACAAAGAAAGGACATGAAATAATAAAAATAATTACTCAGTGTATCATAGAAAGGAATCAATACTGACTGGCTTCATCAATATTCATTATGATTAATTTCATAAGGGCCTTACTTTGATTCAGTCTTCATATTTCATATATTTAGATTTTAGGCTTGTCTATTTTGTCTTTATCTTCAGTTCAACAGATTGTAGAGAAAGTTTGACTCTGGGAAGAAGATTAAAATATTCAGTAAGTTAAAACGGTATGCCTTCCTGTCCAACCTTCTCTGAAGTAGCATTTCTTTCTAATGTTGGATATTGTGTAAAAATAAATATAATAAATGAATTCCACACTAAACACACATTTAGGGTTTTTTTGTCACTGATGGAAACAATTTGGAAGATACAGACAAAATTGGAAGATGTAACATAAAATATTAATCTTTTATTAACCACATGTGTTTTGCTTTAAATTTCCGCTGGTAGTAAATGCTGACCTCAAACATTTAAAATTTAGACTTGGATAAAAACATTTAGAGTGAGTCGTATTTCGGACTTGTTTAAATAACACAAACATTCTAGACGAAGATAATCAACTTGAGAAAATTAGAAAAAACCCTTTGGTGTAACATTCATAGACATAATATAATGTATGTCCATGGTAACACCTGTTCAGATGGGAGGGGTTTTAGAGAAATTAGTACCCTGAGTGACGTTATTTTTGTGAGACAAAGCAAATACATGTACATACAAAAGAAAATCCGCAGAAAGTTGTGAATGAAAAAAATTAGTGTCATCATAACATGTTTTTTTTTTTTGTATTTCAATTTTATTTAACTGGTGTGATTTCAAACACAAAAGAAAAGCAGGCAACTTCCGCTGCCTCCTTCAGTCAATCAGCAATCATCGATTTTTACAGCATCCGGATGTGCGCAGGAAACGCCTCTCTGTGGAAATTCCTTCTCATCCGGATAGTGTGGAGATCTACACACGCTGGGGCCCTAGCAGAGCGGGGCTTCCTCCGACATGCCTGCTAGTAAATCAGTACGAGGCTAACTGTGCAGCGCCCGCTGTCCTTAAAACGTGTTGGGATTCCAGTGGTACATGTAAGTTTTGTGTTTTTGTTTTTATTTTGTCTTGGTTACGACACTAATTACTGTAGTATATGATAAGCCATTTGTAACGTCCAGCTAACTATTATCAGTTCTAAATGCAGTTTAAAGTGAAAGAAGCTGATTTAACTGACGCAACATTGACTGAAGTTCATATTTTCAGCCTGCTGAGGAAATGTTCCAACTTAATTAATATAATAAACAAAATACCGCCATAATATGAGCTGTTATTTAGTTTCATCTGTCATAATAGGAGTAAGAATTGATAGTATAATATAAACATGATTAGTTTGTTAGCATTACTTTCAGTTTCACGGAAAACTTTCAGAAATCATAACTGGCTGCATGTTTTATGTAACGTTACCATAAATGAGGGTAGATTAATGGCGATAATATTGGCAAATATTGCAATGACAATATCAGGTGCGATTTATGCCCGTTTTCTTCTTTCTTCTTCTTCAGTTAGCCGTTTCTAACCTGTTCCGTCTCTTTGTAACCTTTGGCATCTTTGACATCGACATTTGTGTTTGGTGTGAACGTTTGTGGTCGTGAAATAAACTGGGAGATTGTGCCCAGTTTATTTCAGCAGTAGTTCCTCCTGCTGTCAGTTTGCCGGTTCCAGTCCCTCATCGCGTCCATCACGTTTTCGTGTCCCTGGTAAGACACTTCACTGGTGGCACCGGTGAACCTTCTGTCAGACTTCCTCTCATAGAATTATGTGACTACAATCCAGTAGTTTGCCATCGTAAAGAAGAGGTGTCTCTATACAACTTTTCCCTTTAAACATACCGATATTGCAGCTTTCAGTATCGGCCGATACTGACACATTATCGTATCAGCACGAATCATACAGACATACTATGTTAGTGATATATTATGTGAAATGTTAGAACAGGCTTGATCAAGTGATATTACTCAAACAGAGAACAGCAGTTGACCACAATATGTATGAGAACAACTGGCCCATGTAATAATATTATCCATTTGGGTCTGCTGCAGGATGGAAATCATGGAGCAGACTAAATACTGGAGCGGGTGCTTTTATCAGTGTGCTTATATCGGAGATTTTACATGCAGATCGATATATTCTGATACTCATTTGACTGATTTTGGACCGATTTCCGATATTGTATCAGAACACGTCTATTGTAAAGAGATAAGGTGCTACATTAGTCTGATGTCATTTCATTTCTGTTCTACTGGTTAAATATTACATTTAGCATGAAAACACAACTTAACATATATTAACCAACAATTATTGCACCCCAAACAGTCCTTTTCTATAAGAATATTCACCATAAAGATCTTGCAATTACAATATGTTAGTGATATATTATGTAGCCCCAGTTGATGGTTTTAGATGTTCTCCTGGTTAAATATCGAGGAGCTAATTAAGCTGTGACAGAGCATGGACACATATAAAACGAAGTTATAGTTTGAGTTTAGATTTTGCAGACAGAACCTGGAAGTCGTAATGACCTGAACTCATTACATCAGTTTATGAATCATGCTGATAATGACATGACTCCTAAATGTTTTAAAAGTGTCGGATATTAGAGGACAGCCGGATTTATCTCCTGTTTCCAGGCCAGTCTGACTCTTGGCTTCTTCTAACTGAAAATGTGCTGAGCCTCCTGCGGCCTGTAGGTGGCGCTGGCTCTCCGTCTCCATTTTGCCTGGTAAACAGGTTGTTTGGTGCATTCCTACTGACTGTTTCTTCTCAGAAAGTGAACCATAAAGCTGGAAACACTTCCACATCCTGGCAAGAAAACACTAAATAAATGTGGCAGTTTTCCATGTTTAATCCGAACCGTCTGTGTGGGCCGATTTTTAGCTGCGCAGTAACAACTAATAATACCTAATACACAGTTTAGTGCTCAGAGCTTCACTCGTTCTTTCTTTTATGATGTCTTCACCACTGGAGCTGTTTAATTCAGATCGGTTTCTGCTTTGATCCCTGATCTGATCAACTCCAGCCCTTCTGTGTTTTTAATTTCCTCAGTTTTCATCTCCAGCCAGCTTTTGTTTTTCCTGTAATATGTCTGAGACATTTTCTGCTCCACGCTGCAGCATCGGAAAAACTTCTTCCGCCCCGACTCGGAGTCTATTCATTTCTATTCCCCAAAGTCAAACTGATCTGTAGCTTTGAATTAACGCTGCTCTTGATACGTTTTTAATTATTACACTCATTTCTCCAGAACTTTATTTTACATACACAGTGCATCTATAAAACATTCACATTGCTTCACTTTTCACACATTTTGTTCCGGCTTTATTACAAATTGTATTAAATTAATCTCTTCCTCAAGATTTTATACACAAATACCCCATCAGGACGATGTGGATTTAAGTTTTTGAGTGTTTCACAAATCTCTTAAAAATAGAAAGCCAAGAAATAAAGTTTATGTAATATTGTACTTCATGCCCATTGAGATGAAGCTCAGACTGGAGTTTCCACTGACCATCCTGGAAATGTTTCTGCAGCTTAAATAGAGCTCAGGCTTTTCACCGCAGCAAATTCTGCTGGATGATAAATTGCTGTTTTGAGACCATTTTCAAATAATATATTAATATTTGGCATAACATGGCAAATTCACACTCTCAAAGACCAATAAACTTTAATTTTGTAAAGAACACTTAAGACTGGAACTGAAAGATATTTAAATATTGAAAATAAAACCCAACAACCAAAAACGATAAATATAGCTGAAATAAAAAGCACGCATGACAGAAACCATAAATAAATTGGATTATGTTTCCTCTATAAACAAAACTGCTCTTCAGATATTAATCATCAGAATGTAAATTATCAAGCTCATTTTATTTGAGCTTGCTGTTATTTGATTTATTGCAAAAAGCTTACCTGTGGTAAATTCAGCTGACTGGCTGGAGGACTTGAATCGAAAAGGCACACACGCACACACACACACACACACACACACACACACACACACACACACACACACACCTGTCTGTATCGGGTCCAATAGTTGACAGAAACTCCAAGCTTGAATTAAAGGAACTATTTGCAGACCTGAGAGATTCAGATCTGGGGAAACATCCAGAAACATCCCAGAGAGCAACTATGTGGACATATTGGTGCATTATTTATGCGCAGGATCCTACGTCTTCTTTTTCCCAAATATCCACTTTGGTCTGAGTTTTTATAAATAATCATTTTAATGATATTTAGTGGAGTTTTTGTGTGGATGAAAAGCCAAGACGCATACAAATGCATTAATTTCCCAGATATCCAGCTACGTCTCAACTAGCTTTAAGTCTGACTGCGATTAAAAATGTTTCTAAATATTTTCTGTCATTTGTAATTTTTTCTTTAGAAAAGAAAGTGAGATAAAGAAATGGATTCAAATTGTAAATTGGATGTTATTTATAATCTGTGGCACAGCTCTAATTGCTGTTTATTACAAATCGTCTCCTTATTGTGGCAAAATTCACCAATATTATTGCATTCATCATTTGTCTTAATATCTGACAGCTAATTGCACAAATGTATTTCTCTGCTTCATGTTCCATATTTGAGTTATGATCTGTATCCTGCAGTCTGACCAACAACAGGAGACTACAGCCTCCTGTTTTTGTTGAGACTGCCTGAACTCTGTGGTGAAGCTCTTCTAAAATGTCGGCTTTGGAGCTCAAATGTTCATCTTCCGCTTCTGTTTGTACACAGCTGGAGTCACTGCGACTCTAACCTCACTGAACGCCGCTGTTTACTACAATTCAAAACACTTTGTTTTGTTTTTTTCTTGAAGCACGTTCAGCCCTCTGGTCTGCAGATTGCATCTTGTTTCATAAACACGGCTGTTTGTTGTTTCTGTTTCCTTCCAGGTTTGTCGCTCGCTCCCTGATCAAGATGTCGACTCCCAATCCGCTGTTGAGGCTGGAGCAGCGAGCGGCGGAGGCCGATCAGATCATCGAGTTCCTGAAGCAGCAGGTCCAGCTGCTGAAGGAGAAAACCTGTAAGACGCTCATCCTCACGTTAGCAAACACAGTGATGGTGTGAAAAACTGTTTGCACCGTTCACGATTTTATCTGCATGTTTGTCCCACTTCAGTGCTTCAGAACATCAAACTGATTTAAATATTAATCAAAGACAATACAAGGAAACGTAGAATGTCTTTATTATTATGCAAGAAAAAATCCAAACCTTCATGATCCTGTGTGAAAACAGGGTGTGTGCAGGTTTCACCACCTCAAGCTTAAGATTTTTAAGACCATTATGAAGGAATTTAGGACCTGTAGCTCCAAAGAAATGTTTGAAAGTCGTCCATGTTGTCCATTTTAAAGGCCTTTACTTTATATACATGAATTTCAGACTTTTTAAGAATTTGCAGACCAACCAGTAACTGGTTGGGCCGCTCTCAGCAGCAACACCTGCAGTAAAGTGTTTGTGACAACTGGCTTTGAGTCTTTCCAGCTTTGGAGGAATGTTGAGCTACTGGGTGAAATGTCATGATGCATTGAGCGGCTTGCCCAGAGCGGCTCGCCCGGAGCAGCTCACCAGGAGCGGCTCGCCCAGAGCGGGTCTCCCGGAGCGGGTCTCCCGGAGAGCGGCTCGCCCGGAGAGCAACTCGCCAGGAGCCGCTCACCTGGAGCGGGTCGCCTTCACACTGTTTATTCATTGTCTCTTATTTATACAGAGACAATGTGCAGCATTTCATGAACCTTTTAGTAGGAGAGATGCATGGTGCCATGACACGGACTGGTTTTTCACAATTGTTCTTATTTCTTCTTTAAAGGATTTTAAAACTGCAGCATCTATAAATAAATGAAGAAAGTCTGGGCTTTTAGTGGTTCAGCGTTACTGAACAAAAAAGCACAACTGAACAGTATAAAATATTTTAATTTTTGTTAAACCAAAAATGTTTGACAAATTATTGACAACCCATTTTTTGGAAACAAGCTTTTCCTCTCCCTCCTCTCCCTCATCTTCTTCCTCTCCCTCCTCTCCCTCATCTTCTTCCTCTCCCTCCTCTCCCTCCTCTCCCTCCTCTCCCTCCTCTCCCTCCTCTCCCTCCTCTCCCTCATCTTCTTCCTCTCCCTCCTCTCCCTCCTCTCCCTCATCTTCTTCCTCTCCCTCCTCTCCCTCCTTTCCCTCCTTTCCCTCCTCTCCCTCCTTTCCCTCCTCTCCGTCCTCTCCCTCCTCTCCCTCCTCTCCCTCCTCTCCCTCCTCGACCGACTCTACCGGCACATCAACATTTGACGGATTTTCCATTTTCTCAGCCTCACTGTCTCTTTCTCTTCTTACAGACTGCATGGGGTGAAGTCATGTGACTTCAGACTGTACACACAGCGCAGCGCCTTAAACATCCATCCATCCATCCATTTTCTTGCACCCTTTTTCCCTCAGTGGGGTCGGGAGGGGTACTGGTGCCCATCTCCAGCCAACGTTTTGGGCGAGAGGCGGGGTACACCCTGGACAGGTCGCCAGTCTGTCGCAGGGCAACACAGAGACACACAACCATGCACACACACACTCACACCTAGGGGCAATTTGGAAAGGCCAATTAACCTGACAGTCATGTTTTTGGACTGTGGGAGGAAACCGGAGTACCCGGAGAAAACCCACCATGCACAGGGAGAACATGCAAACTCCATGCAGAAAGACCCCAGGCCGGGAATCGAACCCAGAACCTTCTTGCTGCAAGGCAACAGCTCTACCAACTGCGCCACTGTGCAGCCCTGCGCCTTAAACAGACATGAACAAACTTTACCTTCATACAGCCAAAAAGACAAAAACACAAAAAAATTCCTAAATACCTACATGGGCAAATTGACGTTGGTCATCGTCATAAATTTAAGTTTCAGTTTGTTTCCGGTTTGAAGTTGGCCTCTCGGTTTTTGCAGAATTGTTGTAATTCGGGTGCATTGGAGAACTGGAGGCCATCACACTGCCACCACCGTGTTTCACTGTTGGTTTGACGTTCCGTTTCTAAAATACGGTGTTACTTTTTCACCAGATGTAACGGGACACGCACCTTCCAAAGAGTTAAACTTTTGTCTCGACAGTCCAGAGACTATTTTTCCAAAAGTCTTGGAGATCATCAAGATGTTCTGGAAAACTGAGACGAGCCGTAATGTTCTTCTTTCTCAGCAGTGGTTTCATCTTGAATTGCTGCCATGCAGGCTGTTTTTATCCACACATGCAGGTTAAACACTTTCATTTAAAAACTGACTTTCCTGTTTGCCTGTGTAGTCTTTGGCTAGTATCTAAATTGGTTTGATGTTCCAGAACACTGAAGTGAGACAAACATGCAAAAGAATAGCAAATGAGGAAGGAGGCAAACAATTTTTCACACCACTCCAAGGCGGCGGTGGGCTCTGATTCAGATCCGGAAATATGATCTCCCTCTCATTTTAATTTAAATTAAAGCATCACAACATACTCTATGTGTGCAAAATCGTGATTTTATTTAAATTTAGATTCATAGTGCAGATTTTTCTAGAAAGAAAAGTTCCAGCTTTTGATTGAAAATGGACTCATTCTGCTCTCCACGTCTATTATTTAGTGAAAAAGGTTGAATTGAAGGTGAACAACTTTTATTTTGACACACAAACCCTTCTAAGTAATTTATATATGTAAGGGTGTTTTTGTTGCAGCGGTCCAGTCCAGCGTGAGAGAGGAGAAGAGACTGACGGCGGAGAACGCCAAGCTGAAGAACGACATCGAGGAGCTGAAGAAACAGCTGCTGGAGAGAGAAAAAAGGAGAGGGGGTATGTTGACTTGGACTGATGAGGACAACATGTCCGCCAGTAGTTGTGCATCTCACATTCGTCGACCTTTTCCGTTAGGGACTTGCGGGAATGAAATCGGTCTGGAAGAAATAAGTCGTTTAATTGGGTAAAATTGGAAATCTTCAGGAATGTGTTCCAACACACTGGACACAACGTTCTTCCAATCGGGATCACGCTTGATTGCTTAGCTCAATCACACATAGATAAATACTGTCAGGGCTCCTCTGATCTGGTTTAGAGCTTAAAAGACTAACTTTATAACCCGACTTCAGTGCCCTGCAGGGAAATTATCCATCGGTTGCTTCAGTAAATCGTCTTGTGATCAAACAGGGTTTCAGTTCACAGAGAAGTCCCGACTTTGTTCCGTAACTTTAAATCTGGAGTCAAGTCAGAATGGTTGGAGTACATGGTGACTGACGGCGTGTTAAAATGTCAAACTCGATGCAAAAATACTAGACACTTTTTTATCCAGTTGAGAGCAAGGCCTTGATGTGAGGCTAACATTTAAACAGATAGCGTTAGCTTATGTCATCTGGGAAGATAAATTAATTAATGCTCTTTCTATAAAATTACATTCATGTTTTAAAAATGCTGAATTTCTATAATTCCGGTGTTTCCTCCTCCCACTTGTTTTACCAACTCCATAGAGTCTTTGCTGTTTTTAGAATTTATCACAAAACAACTTCATCACTAAGTTATCATAAACACCAACAGGGGAGCGTTGGTGCATTTCTGTTACTTTTACATGCGCATGTCTTGACATCCAGCAGGGGGTGCTGCAGCGCTCCTCACCCCAAATTCTCACATCCAAACTTTAACTGTAGAGGGTGAACTGTTTGAAGGATAGTTTATGACTGAAGTTAACCCAAATCTGGTGATATTTTGGGTCAGTTTAAGAAAAAATATTGCTTAGCAACTAAATAACAATATGCATAGCTTACAGTAAAATTTTACAGGCTGTGCTCATGAAAACAGGTTGTGATTTTTCTAGCACCACACCCTGACGATTCAAACTCATGTCACCAACTCGGCTCAAAGTTTGCATCACTTCAGTTCTTTTAAAGTCCTAAATCTATAATTTCCTCAAACTAAAAGGATTAAACCACTAACCACCAGTGTTCGTGTTTGTTCCTTCGTCGACTATCGGTGGGTTTCTGATCGACTCCAGTGCATCAAAGAGTCACAAAAGTTGAGTAGTTCGTCTTTTTTGTTTTTTCCAAATAAGTAAGTTTCTATTAACTGTCAGAAAAACACAGGAGACCTGAAGCTTCTGCCTGCAGCTTTAGTAAACCGAATAGTTCAGATCTTAACATAGAATTAAGGTAATTGAACGCATCGTGGCGACGGAGGCGTTCCTGCAGACCGATGTTTGTCCGACTCCGGCTCTGCATGTTGTGGTAGTTCAAACATCAGGCGCCCCAAATGACGGGTCATTTCTCCTGGAGGGCGGAGCGCCGGCCGCCGCTCGTTGTTTTCCGTCTTCGCTGCCCTCCTCTCCATCAGCGGCGACACGCTGTCATTTAGAGTGTTTGCTTCAGGCGGCCGTCCTCCCACTGCCTGAGTAAATAAAACCGCTCTGGGTCATTTAGCTGGTCCGGGTGGTGCAGCCGCCTCTGGACCGGACCGGACCGGACTGACTGGCCCAGACTGACTGGCCCGGACTGTCTGGACCGGACCGGACTCTCTGGACCGGACTGACTGGACCGGACTGACTGGACCGGACTGTCTGGACCGGACTGTCTGTCCAGACTGGACCAGATAGTCTGGACCGGACTGGACTGACTGGACCGGATCAGACTGTCTGGACCGGATCGGACTACTTGACCAGACTGGACCGGACTGTCTGGACCGGATCGTCTGAACCGTCTCTGCTGTTCTCCCTGCAGTGCGGGACATCGCCATGCCGACGGGTGACGCCGGTGCCGATGTGGGTTCGAAGCCCGCTCCTCCCAAACCGTCTGCTGCTCCAGCCTCTGGTTCCCCGCCCACTGCTGCCCAGAACCCCCAACCCAAAGACGAACCCAAGAAGAAGAAGCAGGAGAAAAAAGGTTGGTGGAGAAAAGTGGAGGAGGTTGTTGGGTATTGATCAGTGGAGATGATTGATTATGGCTGAAATGACTAATGGTCTCAGCTGCTGTTGGTTTTATTTCCTCTATTTGACTCCAGGAAGGAAAACAAAACATCCAGAGATTCTAAGATCAAAGAAGATAAGAGCTAAAAATGTAACGTTTATTTATTAATGTTCAGATTTATGATCAGGCAACAGATTGTTACAGGCTCCGTCCATTTGTTCGTTCATCTGTTCATCCAATTCATACCGAGTGTATTTGGTTTAAACATTATATCTGGGTTGTAAAGGCCTGGGATCAGTGGGAACATAAATCGGGGAAAGTCCCGGCGTTCAGTCGGTGATGTTTGGTTTTGTTCGTTGTTTGCTGCGTCTCATTCTGAACGTTTCTGACGTCTTTCCCATCCTGAAGATCCCAGCCTCCACATTTCGGTGTAATTTGTGCTGGAAGACCTTCTCTCCCCCGGCTGTGTTCAGGTGGAGACGTTGTTCTGATTATCATCCTGGAAAAGGAACCGCTGAGGTTAACTCGAGGCCGTCCTCCGGCCATTCATCAATCCGGTCTGGTTCCAGTTCTGGGAGGAAATTTAATCAGATTCCAACGAAAATGTCCTGCATTGTTTCAAGTGGTTTTTAATTTCTGTGATATTCATAAGGCCAGTATCAGTTTGGGGGCCATTCATCTTTTTAAACAAATATTTGTATTGATATGCACAATTATAGAGCATGAAATCGGCCCCAGCTGCTCGTCTTCGGCCACAGTCAGACCAACCTGACCTTCCTGCAAACCGCCTGGTTTCATGGAGTTTCTCTGCTTTCAGGAGGTGAGAAAGCAGAGAAGAAGGCAGCGGCTCCGAGCCAGGAGGACGCCAAGGTGGACGTGTCCCGTCTGGACCTGCGTGTTGGCCGTATAATCACGGCTGAGAAGCATCCGGACGCCGACAGCCTGTATGTGGAGCAGGTGGATGTGGGCGAGGCGGCGCCCCGGACCGTGGTCAGCGGACTGGTCAAGCACGTCCCTCTGGAACAGGTCGGATCCTCGTTTTAATAACAGCTTTTAAATTATCATAACTCTAATTTATTATGTAGATTCAACCCAAACTGCTTTGAACAGATAAGTTTATGGATGTGAAAGTATTAAATAAAGAATTGTAAGTAATTTAGTAAATCTGAAGTACTAAAGTATCCTTTATAACGTTTATGTTGGTCTAAAATAAATCGGGTTTGGCTCTGCATGTCTGCATCCATAGTTTCTGCACTTCCAGCAGGAACCTGAACATTTTATGCAGTTTATTGTTCATTAAACCTCTAAACGTTGACAAATCAGACACTTGGAGGTAAATCTGTTGGTCGTCTCCTGGGAGGATGCAGTGATGTGTCGACACACAACCAGGACGGCTTAGAGAGCTGGCCACGGGGCGGCTGGGTGAGGGCTGCTGATGATGCGAAAACAAAACCTAACTGAACTTTTAGGGTTTTTATTTATATATGCATCTATTGTCAGACTTGACATGAATACAAAACGTACAGACAAATTCTGATTCCGTCCTATGATGAATATAAACGCTGCAAGTGAAAATTATTTTAGTAATCTGTTAAATATTCTGACACGAATTGACACATTTTTTATTTAACCACTTTATCTTATTTTATACAATATTAAAAATTCAAATAAACAAATAATAAAACTAAAATATGTTATGGCCTAGAATGCAATAACAACATTCCTTCAGAGGCACCAGGACAGCTGACCATCCGGGTCTCTGTGTTGAAAACATGTTGACAGGAAATGTGACGATATGACGAGATAATTATGTTACTGGAAGACATTATTTATAGATGAAGCTGCAGCACTGAGCCAAGCGAGTGTCAGAACAGTTATTGAGCGAGTGTGTGTGAGATGACAGCCACAAGCCAACTTCTTCCTCGCTGCTCGTTTGATACAAACCTCAACAGTTTAGCTATAAATCAGCTTTTAAAGTTGACGCTGGTGCAGTTCTCACTGAAAACAGCCTTCACAGAGGGAAGTGCTTCTTCTGGATCAGTGGTTCTTAACCTGGGTTCGATCGAACCCCAGGGGTTCGGCGGAGCCTCTGCCGCGGAGGTGAAGACACACTTGTGTAAAGTCGTGATGACGCCGCGCTTTGCCATCACTTGCTGCAGAGGATCACGTTACATTGAAGGAGCTCCACTCAGCATGGATTTAGACTTGTGTCTTTATTTACTTCAGCAAAGCTCACAGTTTTTACCAAATTCTGTAGCTTTCGTTGTACTTCTAAATCTGCTTCTTAGTCGCATCTTTTCGGGGTTCTACTGCCTCCAGTGGCGTGGGGGTGGTAACACAACTGATATAATTACATTACTAAATCAGAATACGCAAAGTCTTTATTATTTATTATTAAGAATGTAGAGCTAATTAAATAATTTAAACACCTAAAGACCTTAAAGTGGTTCCAGTTTCTCTTGATGGCCAAACTGTTGAAATTGTGGCACATTTTAAATACCTTGGGTCGTTCCTGGACTTTCAGCTCAACTTTGCTGAAAACACTGACTATATTTTGAAGAACTGTTGTCGAAGACTCAAAGTCACCCCTATGTCCTGAATTTGGGGGGAAAAAATATCACATTTTATTTATCACTGCAGAAGGGTTTAGTGAATGCGCATATGAAGCTGGTGGGTCCGATACCTCAAAAACGGTTCAGAACCGCTGCTCTAAATAAACCTTGTGGAGTGAAAGACGGCGTTCCCGATCCGTTTGACACGCTGGGACTTATTTAACTCCATATAAGTTAAATAAGTTTGTCATCCATCACATTATTTTTATAAAAAAAATACAAATTAATTTTGATTAATTTCATTTTTAAAAATGTATGAATTACAATCTATGTAATTAATTAATCAAAATTAACAATAATAGTTTGTTTCGTATTATTGGGATGTGGGACAGTTCTTGTCACTGGAACACTTTCTTGATACTTTTTGGTTCATTTAATAGTATTTTTGTTGCCAAAAGAATGTGATCTTCTCTGTTTCTATAATAATATTTTTCTGTGTCGCTGCAGAGACACTGCAGACCGTTTCTGTCCTCATCGGTCTGCGGATCAGTCGGTAAATTCCTGTTTGACATCCTGGTGAATAGATTTAGATAAACAGCTTATTACCGTCAATCTGTCCGGCTACCAGCAGTCAGAGACGGGAGGTGATACATCACTGGTTTTATGTCTGTCCTGCTGACCATAAATAAATCTTTGACTTAAGTCTTAATCCCAGGACTTGGACTGGATGATATTGGGAGAAGTGTTTGGGGAATTTTCAACAATTACTGCTCAGTTTAGAATATCTGGGGTGTTTATGCTGCCAAAACTGCCCACAGAGGAAAACACATCAGTGTTTTAGATTTATGTTGTGATATCTGAAAAGATAACATTATTTTATGAAATGCTTTGTCTTTGCCTCAATGAAGGATTTTTTGGGAATGTTTGAGTTCCTGTTTGTTTCTCCTGATTCGGGCCGCGGACAGAACCGAAGAACTGGGATCCAGATTTCACCTTCTGACTCGGTTTCCCCTGCAGATGCAGAACCGGATGGCGGTGATGCTGTGTAACCTCAAACCGGCCAAGATGAGAGGCGTTGTGTCCCAGGCCATGGTCATGTGTGCCAGCTCGCCAGACAAAGTGGAGATCCTGGACCCTCCGAGCGGATCCGTCCCCGGGGACAGAGTCAGTGTCCAAGGCTTTCCAGGTGTGTGTCATTCATTCCTATCTTTAGGAAATGAGGGGCGCCATTAAAGCAGAAATGACATCATGAGTTTGAACGCTTGAAGACGCCACAGAACGGGTCTCTAAGCCCATCTCAGGGTTCTGTTTGCCCCTGTTTAAATGAACTGTGACTGCTGGGCTTAACGGCCAATCAGCCGTCGTCGCTCAGACTGTAACCTGACCGTCTTGTTGCAGTTTGCTGAGGAAATGAGCGTCCTAATTATTTCTCTTAGGTTTGATCCAAGTGAATGAGGTTTGAAAGGAAACCACGTGTCGTTAACTTCCTGTCTATTAAAGCAGCGTGCAAAGACGACAGCAGGGTGCCCATGCCCACCATCCTGCAGCTTTTAGGTGCATCCCATCTCCAAGCACACCTGAATTCAATAGCGATGGAATGATGAGGGAATTCCTCCATTTAATTCAGGTGTTGGAGCAGGAATGCAGCTGAGGTTGTGGGATAAGAAGCTTTCTAAGAAAAGGAGCACACTCTTAACCAGGAAGTTATGATCCCTGCGTTTCCAACTGTATCCCTTCAGGCTGTTCTTCTTCTCTTCAGCTGATGCTAAACACATGAGGAAGCATCACTTGTAGTTGCTCTAAGACGACAGAGATCTCTGGACTTCAGCCCTGTGAGTTTGCAGGAAGGGCGGCCAGATGTCATCAGTCTGGGCTACTAAGATGAAAACCAGTAGTGAGCACCGTTAGCCAAAAAGTTTGTTGCACTCACCCTAAAGCCCTAATCATACAAATTAGTTCTGCTATCGCTAAAGCACCAACATGCCATTCAGTGAAAGCTAATGCTAAAGAGCAACACCAGCATGGAATTTAGCTAAAGCGCTAATTTCAGCCACGTTTATACCCTCCAACAGTAACAAGGTGAAGGTTCTCAAAAAAACTTCATATATGTGAATTTTTCCATGTTTTTGTTTCATTAACACTCCTGGTTGTTTGCTCATGTAAGTATTGAATTCTCTGCATCCCTTATTCTTTTGTTTACATTTTTACAACAAACAAAATAAAATAATTCAGTAAAATTTCTTGGAAGAAAAGAGAGGACAGCAGAGGAAACGGAAGTGCTGCATAAACGGACTTCAAAATAAGAGCATGAATATCTCAGAAGAATTCCAAAAAGCCAAAACTTCGATGTTTAGCCAACATCAAGTTTGCAAAACAGCATTTAAATTTGCACTTTACATGTGGACAAATTTATTTAGAGGAATGATTTAATGATTAATAATAAAAGTTATTACACACTATGGCTCCTGGCTCCTAGTCCCTTCTTTAGCCATGTTCTCATATAAAAACTGTAACAGCCTCTGCATGTGACTGCAGCCTCAGGTTGAACACACACGGACGTTGCCATGTTGTTTAAGCTGAAATTTCTTTAGTCAATAGGAAAATTACAGCATATTTAGGCCAACATGTTCAACTAATTGGATCCCTCTAAGACTCTTGTAAAAACAACAAAAATACACAGAGGGTTTTTGCTCACCTCCTGTTTACTTTCTTTTCCCCAATAAACCCTGCAGTGCCAACACACTGTGTGTCTAATTACTCACATTTCCCAAAAGGTGAGCGGTTGCAGCTCACTTTTGCTCCCTGAAACGGCCGAGGATGTCTGCTGGAACCCAAACATCAACACAAGTTCCCAATTAGAAGCTCTTTCAAGCTTCTGATTTGATTAGCTGCAAGCCAGCCTCCAGAAATGAAACACGGTTGCATGAGTTTTGACAGATGCTAAAGATGATCAGAATGGAGGAATGAGAACCTCACCTCTCCGTTTCCCTGAGATCAACTCGGGTTTCCATGGTTTAGATTACCGCTGAGAACAAACAGGCGTTTTTATGGGGCCAAGGCTCAAATGGAACATGACGGAAAGTCAAACTAAGTGTACTGAAGTTGTGTTCTCTGCAGGTTACACAAGGAGGGGAAAAAGGTTCTGGAAGCAGCTGTTTGCTTCAGGAGAACTCGGGTTCAGACTTTGTTTTCCTCCGTTTCAGGTGAACCAGACAAGGAGCTGAACCCTAAAAAGAAAGTGTGGGAGCAGGTTCAGCCTGAGCTGCGCACCGACGACCTCTGCGTCGCGACCTACAAGGGAGCCGCCTTTGAAGTGGTCGGGAAGGGAGTGTGCAAAGCCCAAACTATGAGTAACAGCGGAATCAAATGAAATAGCGGAGCTGCCTGGAATAGCTCGGTGTTTACTCTGCCGATGACCGCAAATGGTGATGAATGAGAGGAAATGCTTTTAAGATGTTTAATAAAGCATTTGGATTGAGCTGTGCTGAGTTTGTGTGTCCCAAGAATCTGTCCCGTCACTGTCGCCTCCAAACTGGATCCAGTCATGGCCCATAAAGTGTAATCAGGACAGCAGCATCTGTGCATGAAGTCTTCTCTCCTGAGGAACATCAGCCTGATTGGGCTTTGATCTTCAGGCTGTAGGACCTAATGAAAGAGACCAGGGAGAAGTCTCTGGGCTGTTGGCTCAGATTATTTACATGGCTCTGTGTCCCATCTTTTCAATTTCCTCTCATACCGTAATTGTTGCAATACTTAGACGATCTCTGAAACCGGAGCGCTTTGTTCTGTGATGATGGACTCTAAGCCGGCCTCGACTCCGTGGCACCTGACGCAGAAATATACAGGAAGCCTGGAGATATTTTTATTTCAGCAGCTTAATTTAAATCTGAATTATCTTTAAATATGTAACCATTTTAATTTGGTTAAATTAAAATGGAAGACCCGCGACCCGACCCCGGATAAGCGGCAGAAAATGGATGGATGGATGGATGGATGGATAAAATGGAAGATTAAAAATGTTTTAACACAAGAATATAGTTTAATCCAATGATTTACTTTCAACAATTTCTATAAGACAGATGTCCGGTTGAAAGTTAAACCACAGAATAAAAAGGCACAGGTATTTTTTCCTCACTGCCTGAAGTTAAATCAGATCAATCTATTTTTTTTACTAAAATTAGTTCTATTTGCTAAATATATGGCAGAAAACTTTCCAAGAACATTTTTTTTAGATTTATTTATTTATTTGTACTTTTATGCAGAAGTTTACCTACTGCCTCAGTTTTTACCTTTTAACTATGATTTGGGTCAAACCTTTTGGGTTTACACTGAATTGAATTACTCCCATCTAAGGATAACCCAGTATTGGTTATAGCTGGTTATAACCCAGTATTGGTTATAGCTGGTTATAACCCAGTATTGGTTATAGCTGGTTATAACCCAGTATTGGTTATAGCTGGTTATAACCCAGTATTGGTTATAGCTGGTTATAACCCAGTATTGGTTATAGCTGGTTATAACCCAGTATTGGTTATAGCTGGTTATAACCCAGTATTGGTTATAGCTGGTTATAACCCAGTATTGGTTATAGCTGGTTATAACCCAGTATTGGTTATAGCTGGTTATAACCCAGTATTGGTTATAGCTGGTTATAACCCAGTATTGGTTATAACTGGTTATAACCCAGTATTGGTTATAGGTGGTTATATCCCAGTATTGGTTATAGCTGGTTATCTTTGGTACTGGAGGAAAAATCAACCAAGGTCCAAATCCGGCGGCATGGAGCTTTGCCCAGTCCAAAATGGACTGGTACTGCCCTGATGCTTTCAGGTACATCTAATTTGTGATAAATCCTGTTTATCATAAAAAAAAATCCAAATCTCCGTTCAGCTCTGGTGGCCACTTTTTATTTGTTTCTCCTAAACAAATCGAACTGAAAACGGACCGAGTAGAACCGGTTCTCACACTGAGGTTCTTCAGCTGAGTTTTCTAGAAGTTTCAAGAAATTTTGTGATCAATTATTTCCAAAGGAAGAAAATATTTTTTATGTATTGTTGTGCAACTGCATGTTTTATAAGCATGCAGGATTGTTATGGAGATCAGATGGAATATGAGAAACCGACGACTTTCCAACTTGGAATTCCAACGTCTCTTGGGAATGTGCGTAAAAAATTTCCAATTTGTGAATAAAATGATAAATAAACTGTAGTCTTTAACCAACCGAGCTGTTCCACTGATATGTATCCAGAAAGGCATTTATTTGCAGATGAGCTACATTATAAATGAAAAGTTTTCCCAGAGCAAACAGAAGCAGCAGAAGTAATTAAATGAAATTTAAATTCTGCCTATGAATATTTTCTTCATATGAATTAGTGTGGAGTGTTTGTCAGTCTGTTTGGTTCATAACTGTAGGTGTGAAATAACTGAAGCATTGTGGAAAAATAAGAGAAGCAACATTCATACACACATGCAAAGGTCCTGAAGCCGTCAAGATTTACACTGATATGAAAATCTTTATAGATGCATATCATCCAAATAAGATCATTTTTATCCCAGATGTCTTTCAATAAATACCTCCTCTTTAATTTCATGTTTTTTAAAAAGCAATTTGGCCTCGGAAATGGAAATTACATATTAATCACGAATGGCATTTCATCATGTCCTAGCATCGGATAGGGAATAATAAAATAAAATCTGTGTTAGCCATAGATACCAAATCATGCTTTTATTGTTGGGCTCTGCTGTCACATCACAGACTTGGTGAGTTTTTCCAGAAGTTCAACTTGTATGGTTCCTCCTTCATGCATGGCTGTTAAAATATATTTTTCCCTTTGCTAAATATAATTAAAGACCAAATCCATCATGGTTGCTCAGAACCACCTAAAACAAAGGGGAAAAAGGAAATCCAATAATAACACATGGATGGCAGGGCTGAGATTTATGAGTCCAAACAGTTCTGAGATGAATTTTCTAAACATGCAGTAAACTCTCATCTGCATTGCAACACTTCATGTGGTCGAAGAAAACCCCAAAAACAACAGCTTGGTTCATGCGACCGAATGTTTTAGTTTCACTTAGGGAAGTGTGTATGTTGTGTAAACCAAAATAAGAGGTTTAACTCATGGAGGATTGCACAAAGGGATTGTTAAAGTAGCCGCTTTTTTTCTTTTCCTTTCAAGTGGGGTTGTGCGATATAATCCTGAGCAGGCAGTATCTTACCTGGTTGTTTAAGTTACTAAGTAGGCGGCACAACTCACTGTGATCTCAGTTTGGAGAATCAGGGGAAACGTCAATAAAGCAACAATAAACGTTCAAGTAAATTTCCAGCATTTTTAAAAATGTTCATCACTTCTGCTTCACTTCAGATTGTTCTTTAAATGTGTTTTAAAATGAACTTTTATGGCCAGATTGAGGTAAAAGCAGCTCCGGAGTGTCCCCTGCTGGCCTGGGATGTCTAGAAACCCAAAAGCTGACAGACCCAGGTAAATGAAGGAGAGTCCAAAGAGTACAACATAAACACAGGGATGAGTTTCTCTACATCTTGATTGGACCTTCAATCCTGGAGGTCCATCTTGTGAAGGTTCAGGTCGGAGTTCATCACTACAGCCAGATTTCAGCCTGATCTCTAGTTTCCCGGTGTAACAACTGAAGCTGCATGCTGACTCTGGGTCTTTACTCTTTAGGGACAAAGAAAAACTTTCTGTTCATCTGGAGAAAGTTCTGTTCTAAGCATCTGTTCAGTGATTGGATGGTTCAGAGTCACCTGGTGACATGTAGAGCTGTGCATCATCTGCGTAGCTGATAACTTATTTCTTGTTATAATCTGAGCTGTCAGGAGCGTGTAGGTATAAAACAGGAGGGGACCCAGGACTGGACCCTGGATTACACCACATATCATTTCTGTCAGCTCCACTGAAGAAGCTCCTGTTTAGCTAAGACTGAAGCCAGTACAGAGAGTCCTGTACAGAAAACTCTGACAGCCTAGAGGACAAATAAATTAGAGGTTAATCTTTAAAACTTTTGTGATTTAAAAGACAACAGCAGCAGCAGACAGTGAAGACGGTTGGTAGGAATTTTCCCAAGCAAACCTCACCACGATGCTCATGTTTACTGGACCGAACTAACGCGGAACAAATGATAACAATTAGAACAACAGCTTTGTTGGATGACGGGTCGGACGTGCTGAGGGATGAAACCCCTGCTGGTTCGTGTTGAGAGAAAGATGAGCCTCTGCAGACGGATTCTGGCTGCATTTGAAAGAGAAGCGACTCTCATCCTCCTCGCTCTGCGGTTTGAAGCTTCAGCGACGTTCACGAAGAACAAATTATCTAAGCTTCTTCTTCAACCGAAGGAAATCTGTTACCCGAGTGATGAGCCGCGGCAGACAAGTTAAAGTTCTGGTTTCACACATGAGACACGTTTATCTGTATCTCAAACAGACCGAAATAGAAATTCGAGGCGCTGAAACAGCTTTGGACAAACACGGCGTGAGGAAGCGTCTCTGTTTGGCAGCTCCGAACAGCGATCAGCCATCTGGGAAGCATGGCTTCATGGGCTGACTTAAAACAAGCGACCGGCTGGTTTCTGCTGCAATCAACAAGAAACAAACATGTTAGATTTATGTTTACAGAGCAGACTGAGACATTCCAGGGTCTTTCAAATAGAAAACTAAAAGAAAAGTTTGTTTTCTTTTAGTTTTCTAAAGCTATTTTCTAAAACTAGTGATTCGTTTTTCAGTTTTTTTCAGTGGCGCTTTTCTCAAATCATCTTCAGTATTATTTACAAAGCAGTAAGCGAATCTCTCAAATCAGAAAAACACCTGCAGACGTCCGTCTCCTGCTCAAAATGCCTCAAAACCAAATATCAGTGAACATGTCAGGGCCTCAAATGACGAGTTTTTGTTTCACTGTAGGGATAAGAAGGTCGAGCTGCTTCATCATGTTGTCAGTATAACTACTCTGCGGTAAACTACGGCTAAAGTTTTGATGACATTTATTGCAAGTTGTAATTGTGGGAGATTACGTAACTGAAAGATTTACATTTAACCTTACTGACATAGCGGTAGCTGCCATTAACTTTGTCCTCTTTGTCCATCCATCCATCTTTGTTTCTGCAGAATGCCAGGGGTGAGATTCGGGGTTCATCCTGATTTGGTTTTTCTTTCCGTAGATCGTGCCTCTGGCCGGTGCCTCGGTGTTTAGCAGAGTTTCTGTTCTGGACAAATCCACTGAAGAACCTGTTGCTGCCTTTGGTTTGTTGAAACACTTGTTTTCTTTGTCATAGAAAGTACTCCTGGTTCCAGTTCTTCTACCTGCTTTTCTCTTTCTCATCCTCCAGCTGGTTGTGTCTCGTACTGAACATGAGTTTGTTAAAAGCTGGTGGTTTCTCTCCACTGTCACCACATGCTTGACTCTGAATGAGGGACTGCTGCAACGCGTTTGACTTCAGATCTTTGAATGCATTGTTGGATCTACTCCATCTGGACCCGTGTTATGAATCTGTCTCACTGTATGAGGAAATGCACTTATTTGTATAGTAAAGTCCCGTAACATGTTATACGTTGTTGGCCCAATGCTGAACTGAACTAAACTGATTTTTTTATATTTCATTAGATTCTGTTTGTGAATCTTGGTGTCTCTGAATTCATAAAAAATTGATTACTGATCTGAAAATCGATTGATGAGCAGCTAGAGTCCAGAAAAGATGAAAAACTTTCAGAAACCGTGAATAATCCAAATGAAAGATTTCAAAAAGGTCTGAAACCTTAGAGACAAAGTTTGAAGGATATTCAAATAAATTCGATTCAAAAATACTTTATTTATCCCAAAGGATGAAGTTATGTTGTCATAATTCATGTCATCCATGCATCATGTATCATTTTGGATGGTAATCTCCAGAAGCAGCCAGTCTCACAATGAACCTGAAGGGTCAAAGTTCACTTCATCCTTCAGCTGAAACCAATGAAACATTTACTGACTGAGACGTTGACATTTACTGCAACGTCCACAGGAGGGCAGAACCATCCATTAGGTTACAAATTGAACTGACGTAAAACTGTGGCTTTCTTTAACAAAGAGCAAAGTGTTTTTTATTAAACTGATCTGCAGCCTGATAAAACGTTTGTTTTAAAGTTAGAATTTAGATCCGTATAAATAGCTGCAGTAAGAGGATGCAGCGCAGCAGGAAGTATTATATGACTGTATAATTATCCAGCTGAAGAAAATGCTTTCTTTATGCTTATCTGATCTGTGTGTGATACTGATCCGTACGGGTCGGTCCATCTCCATCTCTTATCGATGACTTAAGTGATGAAAGCCTGGATTGGAAACAGAGATCTGAGTTTAAATAAGGATGTGGTTAGTCTCATTAAATGGCAGACCTGATGCCAGAGAAAGGAAGAACACAAAGAGCTGCTGAGACATGTGTTTTGAGTTGCAACCTTACTCCCCTCGTTTGTCTTCAGAGATGACTCAGGAACAAGAAGCCAGAAGGTTTGAGCCTCAGCGCTGATCCGGGATCAGCTTGGTCTTAAAATAAAGCACCTTGCTTAAGAATGACCCAAACCGGCGACCGCAGAAAAGAACCGACTGAGTCCCAATCAGTACTGTGGGAGAGCCACAGTTCTGGTTCTGTTGGACCTCAGTGTTGACCGTGACATTTTACTGAAGCGACTGCAGAGCTGGGCCGGACAATCCGGTCCAGTACTGGACCGGTTCCAGCCTGACCTAACGATCAGGGATTTCTTTGTGTGTCGCTTCTCATCGGAACAGGCAGAAGTCACATGTGGGGATCATCAAAGTTCAGTTTCCCTCCTAATATCTACCTGCTACCACTAGCTCTGGTTATAACAGCAAAGATTAGTTACCATGGTTACGCAGACGATACACAGCTCTACAACACGATGTCGGCAGGTGACTCTGAACGGCCCAATCACTGACCAGGTACTAGAACAACAACTGTGTGGGAGTGACAAAACTTTCTCCAGATCAAGAGAAACAATCTAGAGTTATAGATCTAGAGTCAACACACAGCTTCAGTTATTCCAGCTGGAAACTAGAGATCAGCCTGAACTCTGACCTGAGCCTTCAGAGTCACATAAAGACAGTCACAAAGTCGGCCTTCTATCATGATTAGAGGACTAATGATGTCCCGGCAAGATCTAGAGAAACTCATCCACTGGCTCCCTGTAGATAAAAGTTTAAAATAGTTTTGATAGTTTATGGATCACTGAACAGCTTCTTAGCACCAATAAGGACCTGCTGTTGCTGTATCAACCTTCCAGACCTTTCAGGTCTTCTGGTTCTGGTTCTGTTCTGCATCCCCAGAACCAGAACCAAACCTGGAAAAGCAGTAATCAGCTTCTATGCACCACAAATCTGTAGCAAACTCCCAGAAAACTGCAAAACAGCTGAAATAATGAGTTCCTTTAAATCAAGGCTAACAACTCATCCAGAGTTGCCTTTGATTGGTAGTAAATTGAAAACTGATCAGCATATTTGATGTGTATTTGCTTGATGATTTTGATGATGGCATTTGACAGAATCTAAAGTTTATTGCTTGTTTCATAATTGGTTACTGTTTGACGTTTTCCTGATGTAAATCACTCTGAACTGCCTTGTTGCTGAAATGTGCCGTGAACTTGACTGACTTAAAGCGGCGTCTGCGGAACAGAAACGACTGAGTTTGTGTTCCTGATGAGCTCATCCGTCTCTCAGCGACCTGCAGAGAAACTCCCACATGCAGATAAGGTGAGAGGCGGCTCAGACTCTTCGTACCTGATGAGTCACTCTGAGTCTTAGACGTCTTGGAGGCGACGGGGAGGGAAGTTCCCGGGGAGAAACTTCAGTCAAACGCGGACACTGCCGTCGCTTGTTTCCGCAAATGAAATCCAAGATCACAGTGAGCAGAGATGTGATTGGGACTCTTCCCTGTTTTGGTTTTTCTGATTTGTCGTCCACCAGTCGGGGTGACGGTTCTGTCAGAGGTCAGCTGACAGCTAGACGTGTGCGGTGAGGGTGATTTTATCCCCGCCCGGCCTGTGAAAGCAGTTATTTGCTTTACAGACAGAATTGGACACAAGGAGCTGTTGTTTTGCTGTGGTTGTTGTCTTATCATGCAGAGAATCAGTTTACCTGGCGGGGACAGAGTCCAATTCACCAAACAGCTGATGGCAACGAAGAGTGGCATATTACCATACATGAACAAGGATCCAGTGATGTTGGTGAAAGGTAGCATGTAATTCAATGTTGGCTGGGATGACATGCGGTGCAGAGAGCGGAGCATCTGTTTCAGGTATAAACACGGAGACGGCCACAGCTGCCATGTTACAGATAATGTTCCTGTTGTTTGTTGCTAATTAGTTGATTTATTCGCCCGTAGCATTTGGGGGAAAATCCCTCATTAATGGACAGAAGGGGAAGTGCTGATGTAGGACTTTCACATCCTGCTGAATCACTAAACCACCGCATGTGGTGCACAAACACACAGTAAAGTAGCATAAATGTTCTGGATTTTATACCAGAGCTGCTGGAAACGCTGACAATCTAATGGGATGTTTTCAACTCAGTTGCTTCAAATCATTTATCTTTTACTAGATTCATATTTAGTTTGCATTTCTCCTACCAAGGTTCAATGAGAATACTAAATATAAATAATATTAGTTGTATATTAAAAAATAATTTCAATACAGATGGAAAAAAAAGCACCTCATCTTAACGCTAAAACCTTTCGTGAAAAATGTGAGGTTTTTTTTTTATTGCCATGTTTCCATGAAGCACATTTATTTTCATAATTCAAATCAGTGCAGTTGTGTGGTCAACAGAATGGTGTCGCAGGTTTTTGGGATAAATATTTGGAACATTATTGTCACTTTTCATTCTCCTTCTCTGTACAACACAACAAAATTATTTACAGCTAATTTACATCTGATTTAAGGCACAGAAAGGGTGATTTTATCATTCCGCTCTTTTTTAAAGTATATAAACAATATTTATTTTCAGTATTACCAGAACAGTGATGATCCAGAGAAACTGTTTGAATTGATTCTGTTTTAATAGGAGGCACTGATTTCATATCAGTAGAAAAATCCTGAATAACCTGAAAAGCAGCTATCGGTGCGTAACTCACACAGATGTGAATAATTGTGCAGCTTTTCTAATGTCTTGGTGAGCAGATGTTGTGGGGGAACCTTGGTGCTGAAAAACAGACAGCAGACAATGGAAACACTGAGTGCGAATGACTTCAGGGTTTCCTACCAGTCGGCCTGAAAGCTGAACTTCCAGCTCATAACAGTCGTCACCTGAGTTACCAGCTGAGTAACGGCTCTGGACCCCGGCTGTAAACGTGACTCAGCACCAAACCGGGTGGGCTCCGCTGGGACAGAAAGCACCGACACCGGGACAAACCTCTCATTCCGATTCCATCACGGCTCCCCAGCTGATGCTTTACTCACACAATAAACTCAAATGTTCCGTAGCAGCGATGCGTTCCTCGGATGATCCCGTCTGCCTCACCTAAAGCACATCCACTAAACAAACAGGGATGGGTTTGAATTTTTTCCTGTTATTGTTTCACTTTGCTTGGTTTTTAAAGTATTGAAATCACTGAGACAGAATTGAATTAAGACTTCATAGTTTATTCTTTTTCTTTGTTAAAGAAAGTTTTTGAAAAGATGGCCGCTGAAGTCTCATGTTTTAGTACTTGTGTGCATTAAATCCCATTCCAAAGTGTAAACCCTTAGACTTTGAGTATCTTAATGACGCCTCACTTCACTGAACGGCTTAGCACCAAAATACATTAAAATACATTAGACATTAAATAATGCTGTATCAACCCTCCAGACCGCTCGGGTCTTCTGGTTCTGGTTCTGCTCTGCATCCCCAGAACCAGAACCAAACTTGGAGAAGCAGCATTCAACTTCTGTGCTTCTCTAATCTGGAACAAGCTTCCAGAAAACTGCAAAACAGCCGAAACGCTGACTTTCTTTAAACCCACCTGCTTAGAGCCAGTTAATAAAAACTTTTCATTATTTCTCCTCATTGCATCTCTAATGTAATGCTTCTTTTTTACTTTGTTTCAAGCCTCCTCTTTTAGAGATGTGTTTCTGTGTTCGCCAGCTGTTTCTGTGTGAATGAGTGTGTAAGGTGTGATTGTGTGAGAAGATGGATTGCATGGGAATTCAGGATGTGCAGTAAAGAGTGACATCAGCCGGTCCCGTGGAGACGCTTGGATAAACACACAGCTAAAAGGAGGGAGAGTCAAGTTGCACCATGAGGTATTGGTAAGAGAAAGGAGGAGAGAAAAGCTTTGTGGAAGCATTGTAGTCGCTCTATTTTCTCTCCCCTTCCAACTTTGTTTCCCCCTTCTTTGCAGACCGGACGCCCATAATTTTCAAACAAACACAAAACAGCCTGGAAACAAAAGAGCAGGAGACCCGATCTAATAATTTGAGTTGGGACAGGGTGGTGGGTCTCAGGAGTCGGTTATGACCCGAGGAGACGGCAGGACCGAAGGGTCTTTGACCAGGTTGATGCTCCCTACGGGGGGAAACAGTGAAAGGTGGAGACACTTGAGGACGGAGAATTCACCGGAATGATGGTTTATTGTTTAGGATGTCGTTCTCAGTGGAAGGAGAATGACGTCCTGCAGCAGCTAAAGATTGTTTGGATTATTCTGGCGATAAATCAAAGATTTTTTATTTCACCTCTTCAATTTTTTTGTGCAATCTAAGAAATATGTCAAAAAGATGCAAATAAGAAGAAAATAAACATTTTATTGCCTAAAATGCATCAACATAGCATTCCTTTAGTAAACACTCGATCATTTGTAACAAAGCATCTACAGCTAAAAGTACCTCCAGCATCAACATGTGAAAAGCTCAGACCTTTATGTCAGTACAGTGTAGGGATGATCTGTTGACTTCTCTTTTCGAAATAATAGGATTTTATTTTACAGCACGTTTGTTTTGGTCGTACTTACCCAGAATGCCCTGCTCTGTTGTCCACTTCCTGCTTTGGGAGGGATCACCCAGGTTTGTAGGCAGAGTTTGCTGTTTTGGTCCGCATCAGAGTTTGATTGCATTCACACCTCCACAAACGAAGCGGAGTTTAAATGTAAACGGACTGGAGTTCAGTCTGGCTGCGGATTTTTGTTAAATACAAAAGAGAAAAACTAAAACCATTAAAATCTGACACCATTCCGTTTACATTTCATGAAGTTTTACTCGGTGTCTTCTTCAGATGTTTTTATGTTGTTTCCTTCAGTAGTTCTTGGTAGAGCGCCCCCACAGGTCAGTGAGGTAGTTTCAGCTTCACATGGCTAAAATTTTATAAATAAATATCTTCTATTAGTAGATTAATGGAAGATTAATCTAATAATAGATTAATCAAAAAAATCAGCCAGTTTTTTTGCAAAGCATTATTTATGTCACTCTTTATGTGACAAAGAACAAATATGTGGAAAATAAAACCAGATATTTTCCCAGATAAATGTTTCTGTATCTAATTCATCAATAATCGTATTTCTGAGCCAAAGGAACAGGAAGTCCTCATTTGTGATGGCTGCATGTGCAGAAAAAACGCCAAAAACTCATTAATAACGTGCAAAGATGCATCCACACGAAGAACGCTTCTCAGCATCTTTTCCCTCCAAAGAAAACAGCTTCAGCTTTACAGTCTGAGAGCCTCGAAATGTTGCATTTGCCAACTAATGCAGACAAAAACGCAGATTCGTGAAACCGCATCCGCCGGTTTCAAAACCTCTTACGCCATTCATGCGTTGTCTTCTCAGCATTTACAGACTCCATGTCTCTTACTGTATGCAGTAAATTTCCTGAGGTATACAAAGTTGTTAATTTGTTTTGACAGTGCAGGATCTAGTTTCTGATAAAAGATCCGAATTTTAGCCAAGTAATACACGACTCGTGCAGCGCTGCCTCCTACTTGGCCGCGCTCGATAAACAGAACAGTGTTATTTCTGGTTCAGGTTTGCAAGATGTCAACGAAAACTTCTACATAGATGTTCAGTTATGTGACAAAGGCAGGTTGTAAAGTGAAAAGGAATGATTTACCCTTAATGTGCATGTGGAAAAAGTGAAAGCAAAGATGCGTCTTAGCAACAAGGCAGCAGCTCACAGAAGTGGTGGTTAGCACCACTAAATGAGGCCTATTAGCAGCTTTTATGTGTGCAACAACTCATGCATATCAGACAACTGTGATTAGCTCAAACACAATCGACCTCCCAGGGGCCTGCGTTTCAAATAAACAGGAATCATTTCTTTTCAAGCGGTGCCAGGATCTCTGATAAAAGAAAAAACACAAGATGATTTTTCCTAAAAAGCAAAGAGAACAAAAGAACACACAAAAAGAGGAGTGAAATCATCAGATCGTAAATATCCCATAGTGTCTGTGGTTCACTTGTATCTGCAGTATGTACAGCCGTTAATCTTTGCCGTTACCTTTGATGTCTGCCGTTTTATTTGTGGATACTCACTGCTGAAATGAAACACAGAGACAATAATCAGAACGTTTTAAGAGTAGATTTTTCATACATGACATTCCAGGATACACCGAGTCCTTAATGGCAAATAAACATGAGGGCGACTAGAAGATAAAACATTCTTTGTTATAAGAATCAGGTTCCAGCAGATTATTTCATACACAAGAAGTAAATTGAAGGCTGATACAAAGATGCTGAAGCTGCCAAGAGTCTCCAGTGTGTGACTGTTTGTTCAAAGAGCAGTTTTTCATTTCATATAGAGGAATATTCCTCAAAGACGCATCGTGAGTCTTTTCCTGTTTTGATATTTCATCTGAATTCGACTTTTTTTGTTTTCTTTTGTGTTTAGTGGTGGTTTCTTTGTGACATCGGAGTATCTGGTCGGAGTGAAGCAGCATCCTGGATGATGTTTCCTTTCCAACAGATTTAATGGTTCCTATTTGACGGCCTCCACCGATTTCTGACACGTCTGACTCTGGAGTCCAAAACTTCTTTACTTCCTAAACAGTCAACGTTTGGTACCGCTCAGTGTTCCTGAGACACTAAAGTCTCGTTTCCTCTGATCAGACCGGGTCGGTTCTGTTCGGCTGCTGTTTTATGATGTCCAGGAGTGTTTTCTCTGTCAGTTGGACTCTCACTGGGACCAAACGTAAAGTCACAGTGCGTCTGTAAATGTGACGAACTAGCAGGTCTCATTCTTGTCGTAAACGTTTTGTCCTCCAGTCAGTGGATTGTGTTGGGCAGCTTTGCCATATAATCTCTCTTTGGCTTCTTCCTCCCTGAGTTTCAGTCATGTCAGTTGAAGTCTTGCATCATTTTCATCGAGTCTTTTGGTTTTGTTCTGACGTTGGTTCACACATTTTCCACTAAAACACACCATGTCTGGGACACAGAACCTTCCTGTACGGTAAAACTGACTGGACATTTCGGTGACGTTTATGCTCCCATATAATCGTTTGAACACATGGATGCAGAACTTGTGCAGATCATCACTTCTGTTCCTGATATTGGCTGATTTCTTTTGTCTTGCAAAGCCATCAAGACATAACATTCATGAAAGGTTATTGTACTGCTCCTGTTTTTCCGTGTGGTTGCTTTGTTTTCTCTACAGTCATTTGTTGCAGCTCTTCTTTGTGCGTAAATGGTTTTCTATATAAAACTGAGCCTGTCATTTGACAGTGAACATGCATTGTGCGTGTTGGAGCAGAGGAAAGGGGGGAAGGGACGAGCTGTCTTTTTAGATGGGCGGAGAGAAGAAGGATGTCTCCAACCTCGACTGTGGCGTCCCTTTGTTGTTCCTAAAATCAAAACAAAAAGAGGAAGAGGACGAGAGGGGAGGAGGGCAGAGAGAGAAGACAACAATGAAGTCTGCTCTGTGACAGAGACATGATGTCACGTCAGTGGAGTCCAGGCTGTGGGGGTGGGAGGTAGTTTGGCTGGGTGGAGTCACGCCTCTGCTCCCCCCCCCCTCTCCCCAGGAGCAGCTCCTCTTCTCCCTTTCTTCCAGTGAATGAACCTTGGGAAACATAATGAGCCGGCCTCGCAGCTCCACTTCCGCTCATCCGTCAATTGAAACAGTGAGATTTCCAGGTCATTCATTCATGCCGGGTCCCGGCTGAGCCGCGCTCGCAGAGAGTGAGGGAAGCCTGGTAAGCGATCGGCCTCCGGGGACCGCCTGGGAGCCTGAGTGTGTGTGGGAGGGGCCACAGGTGGGGACGACGCAGGAGGAGGACGGGGATTTGTGAATGAACACATGAAAACAAATTGCTCACATTACATTTGGAAAAAAATCTGCCAAGTTGAAGGAAACAATTTTGGCAATTCTGGTCACTTTGACAGTTCTGCTCATAACCGGAAACTTAAAATACAATATTAGACTTTTTAGCTAAGAACACCTGATTTCCCTTTGGCTGCTGTTTTAACTTATGAATCTGCTGCAGAAGGAGTAAATCTGTTTGTCGTAACTTTTAGCTGATTTACTTTAAGAACGTTTGGGTTGTAAAAAACTTGATGCCCTAAAAAGATCTATTTAAACTTCTCAACTTTTTAATTTTGTCACGTCACAACCACGAACTTTAACCTTTTCATGAAGGTTTTACATAGCAGACCAACACAAGGCAGTGAATATGGTGACTTAGGAGGTAAATCTTACATGACTTTTACATTTTTCCAAAGAAAAGTTTGAAAGGTAGAAAGTGATCTTAGCTGATCCCTGACAGTCTGTAGGTGTGCAGAGCTGGTGGAGTCGTAGCTCCAAAGCGCAGCTATAAATAAAACGGCTGAAATGAAGGATCCTAAATGTTTACAAACTCAGATTTTCATTAGCAACTTGAGCTATGAGTTATTAATGAGCTAATAAAACTTGACCACTTCCCACCCCGAGCTCCATGCTAGTTTGATCTCATCCAGGTCTCCAAACTGTTTTTCTTTCCAACATTTAACATTGTTAAATTAGCAAAGGAAGTACACTTTGCCATGCGAGGTCATCGTATTAGTTTTAATTTGAATGGTTTGTGTTTCAGCCTGCTCTGGCATTTCCTCTCCTGCAGACACCTCCAGCTTGATTAGGAGGAAATATCTCAGCTTTATAAGCAAACCTGCACAAATTGAACCCATCCAAACTCACTGAGTTTGTGTAGAAACACCTGGGCTGCTGCTGTTGCAACGGAAACAAGAATTAGCTCACAAGACTTCAGTTCTATTAATAGCCTAAATTAGCTGCGGTGCATGATCAGGCACAGACTGGGAATCTGAATCCCAAAGCTTTTCTTCAGACTAATTTGGAGCAGGCGGGCAGAGAGGGAGCAGCGGAGCCTTGATGGGATGCGAGCCACCCATCGAGCGGCCGTCGCTAAATGCAGAACAGCCTCGCATTTCAGGAGGAATCAGCTCAGAAATGGGGTCACTAGTTCTCTCCATTCCCATCATGCCTTTTCCTATTTGCAGAGCAGAGAAGCTCCCATCTCTGCTTCACAGCAAGCGGCAGCGTCAACACTGTGCTCAATTAGGTCTACATGGAGTGAGGGCCGGGGGACGGCTTGGTGTAAATAAATAGTTAGTAAGTAAGAGCTTGCATGACTTTAGGGTTTTGCATGTGTTTATCTCATTTTCCTGATTGCTTACAGAGTCAGCTGGCTTCTGCAATTGCTTGGAATATTCCACTATCTTCACCGCCGAGGAGGAGGAAGAGGAGGAAAGAACCCCTGACTGACTGCTGTAGGTTTTAAACAATAGGGAGACACTTGGACAGAGAGGCAGGAGATTACAGACAGACGGACTGACAAATAGAGAAAGGCTGCTTGGATCCTTCATGGGAAGGTTCCAGTAATTGTTGGAGTTTATTATCTTGCTGCAGGAAATTGTACCCTTTGCCACCCACAAGCACTCAATGGTAACTATCGAGTTAAACTGCCAAAGTGAAACATTGTGACAAAGCCTCCTTTTAGGGATGAGGGATGACAGAGACGGGGGGCTGGGGGGGCAGGGCCCGTCCTCTGGGAGTAGGAGGGGCGGTGTCGCCGCTTGGAGCCGCTGAAAGCAGCACAATGAGGCCCGGATCGGATTCGCCTGTTTGACAAATGGATCTCCTGCTGCGATCGTGGCAAGCGTAAGAGCTCTTATCTGTTACGGCGAGGACGGAGATAAATGCCAAACATGTAAACAGGAATCTGCAGCATAAATAACTACAGCTGATACCTCTGTCTTATGTTCTGCACTATGCAGAAGTTCAGTTAAAACACCTCAAATTTCCCTATTTCCTTCTAAACAGAGGAGCTTTTGTCTCTAACTAGTTTTAATTTATGTTTTCTTTGATAATAAGAGGTGAGGTGATGTAACATGTCCTTATATGATCTCAGGAAACTTAAAGGTGGAGGACAAAGGAAGAAGTGTGAGGGAATCCATTTCCAACAATCTAAAGCCGTTTCCACACCTGACGGTCCGGTGGACTCGCTTTGATTTGGGATCAGAACTGCAACACACGATCCAAACCCTTCAAAAAAACCTTTTTCCTTACATTTTGTGAAGAAGGAAGTTTCACTCAGTGTTTCCTTCAGTGGTTCTTGGTGCAGCGCCCCCACAGGCGAGGAGGGGAACAGGATTTTCTAAGGGTTTGGATCGTTAGAGTTCAGTGTGAAAGAGAAACACAGCAGCTGAAAATGTAACAAATCTTGTAATTTTGTTCCCCAGTTAAACCGCGTCTACCAGACCATTAGGTTTAAAAACACCCTAAGAGTGAAGGTGAGGCTGCAGCTGAGTGGAAACGATGCCAAAGGAAAAGGACCTTCAGAAGGTTTGGAGAGCAATTTTTAAACATCACTTTAAAAGAGCACGGGAAAGCTGGGCTGCTTGAAAGTAAAACATCAATAAACTTGGATAATTTAAGAATTTATACACTAATTTAATTACCCAAACTTCTAGTTGTGAAGCTACATAAACCACCAGCCGCATGTCTGTGGTCATGGTGACCGAGCAGCTGAAAGAGCGATGCCACTTTCCCCTCACACAAATCAAAACCCTCATTGCTTTTGACTTTCAGAGGAGTCTTGGCAAAATAAACCTGAGCTATTTTTGTTTGTGTTTAATCCAATGGGCCAACGTATACAGATGTAAATTACAGGAGTCGACGCCTCAGGAAGGTCAACTCTCCTGCAGTTAAGAGATATTTTGGGGGTAAATTTGCTAGAAACAAAACATTTTGACCTTTTTTTCATATTCACAAAGAAACTATTAAAGAAGTAAATAAACAGCTGTAGTTGTGAAAATGGACAAAAAGCCGAAGGTTCAGACCTCACACTGTGTTTTCTGCAGTTTTGACGCACATGCTGATTTAAGGAGGTTGGCGTCAACAAATACGTCTCGAGCGCAGCGCCTCGCCACACACAGGCACACTTTATTTAATGTCTGACCTGTTTTGACAAATCTGACCACGAAGCGAGCGCGGCCTCTCAGCGGTTGACGAAAGCACACCCTTTGAACTGCAGAACCACCATCCCTGACTTACTTTCACCAATAAAACCGCTCACAAATCTTCAATCCAGGCCTGTAAATCAGGGTGAGTGCTGATCAAAGCGTGACTGTGAATCTTACATGACATACGCTGCATTCCTCCCTAAACACATTCACATGCTGGACTCCAAATGCAGCACTTGTTTGTTGCCCCCCCCCACCTCCATTCTTTGCCTGAAGCGCACAACTTTAATTTTCAGCGCACACACATGTCAGATTTTATGGCCTGCTGGATGAAGGTGAATTTCAAACATGTTTTGTCAGTTAAACCTCAATTAGAGTCTGTTAGAGCAAATTAGAGGAATCAAAGGTCTGGGGGAAATAAATTTTAACTTCTTTTTATCGTTTTAGCAGAAAATCTGATCTTCCTTCTGAAATTATTTCCCATGTTTCAAATTTTGTATCTTTTTTTTTACATTAAAGGGTCATCGATTAAATTCTAAAGTTAATCAAAAACAGCCGGACTGAACACAAAAAGTACTTTCCAAAGAATTAATTTTCTTCAGAAGGGGAAGAAAGCAATCCAACCTGATCCTTTATGGAAAATAACTTCCTCTATTATAGCCACTAATTTGTCAGAATTGTTTTAATTAAGCGACTGGCAGGTCGTTTTTAGACAGACAGCCTTCATGCTGCTGCCAGAGGCTGCAGCCGTACCTGCATGAGCCGCAGCAATCAAAAACTGTTGAGTCGACTGTTTTAATCATGTGACTCGAAACGCGATGAGAAACGTCTTTATTTATTTATAAAGTTTATTTGATAGGGACAGACACACATCGACATAGACAAACTGAATAAAACAGCAGTCCCATGTTTCCATCCTGGTGCAATAGCAACAGCTAATTCGCAGCATTTGTCCCTAGATGGGCTTTTAAAAAAACACACAACTAAATCCAACCCCTTCAAATTTCTAAATCAATGTTTGTTTATATGTTTGTTGGATGGCTGTATATTCTCCCTCAGGATTTATTCACTGGGTGCAGTTCTCTGGCCGATCACCGATTACTGATCTTTGAAAAGCTGGTCCTGCTGGTCCCTTTTTTGGGGCTGAAATGTAAATATAGCAGGAAAGTCACTGAGTCGGTAACAGTGAGTGACTATTGTTACCTACAAACATGCAGACATGACCTGGTGGGCCGGTAGATACATCGGTGTAAGTATCGGTCGATCGCCAATCTCCCAAAATTAAGAAAACTGGTTGGCTGATCAATCAGTGCTGCCCTAATTTACCTCCACCATGTTGATTCTTGGTCTAAGTTATTTGACAAGATGCATCACTTACAAAAAGTTTCACTTTTTCTCGTCAATTTACAGAATATTTTGCCGTCTTTGAAGATTTTTCTCTGCATGTTTATGTTTTAATTATCAGGAATTATCAGAATGAATGTTTTCATAATATTCAAGATGCCATTTGTCTCTTATTAAACTATCAACTGAGATACAAACTCAGTTCATAGCATCTATGAACTGTAAAGAGAAATTACTTTTCAGATACAGCACAAATCCATAACGCTTGGAAGATGATCGTCAAGCAAACTGTGCCAAAAGTTAGTTACTTTGTCTGTTTCCTTCCTTTTTTTGTTTGCTTCTTTCTTTCTCTCTTAACAAATGTTTATCAACTATTAACAAAATTTATAGTAATTTGTAAACTACCAATTCGGAGCATCAACTGATTGTGAAGAAATACCATCCAAACAGTCAGTCTTGTTCATTGTCCTGTGAATAATCCGCTGGTGAGGTTTGGTTATAAATAGTCATTCATGAAGGATTAAGTTCAGCTCTAAAGTTCTCAAACAGTAAAACTGCACACAGAAGAAACAGACGATTTCCCTCAAAAACATAAAAATGTACCAACAAATTACCTGGATTAACATCCACTAACCTGGTAACATTCACTAAACTGGTAACATCCACTAACCTGGTAATATTCACTTAAACTAGTAAGATCCACTAAACTGGTAACATCCACTAAACTGGTAACATCCACTAAACTAGTAAGATCCACTAAACTGGTAACATTCACTAACCTGGTAATATTCACTTAAACTAGTAAGATCCACTAAACTGGTAACATCCACTAAACTAGTAAGATCCACTAAACTGGTAACATCCACTAAACTGGTAACATCCACTAAACTAGTAAGATCCACTAAACTGGTAACATCCACTAAACTGGTAACATCCACTAAACTAGTAAGATCCACTAAACTGGTAACATTCACTTAAACTAGTAACATCCACTAAACTGGTAACATTCACTAAACTAGTAACATCCACTAAACTAGTAAGATCCACTAAACTGGTAACATCCACTAAACTAGTAAGATCCACTAAACTAGTAAGATCCACTAAACTGGTAACATTTACTAAACTGGTAACATTCACTAAACTGGTAACATTTACTAAACTGGTAACATTCACTTAAACTAGTAAGATCCACTAAACTGGTAACATCCACTAAACTAGTAAGATCCACTAAACTGGTAACATCCACTAAACTAGTAAGATCCACTAAACTGGTAACATCCACTAAACTGGTAACATCCACTAAACTAGTAAGATCCACTAAACTGGTAACATCCACTAAACTGGTAACATCCACTAAACTAGTAAGATCCACTAAACTGGTAACATCCACTAAACTAGTAAGATCCACTAAACTGGTAACATTCACTTAAACTAGTAACATCCACTAAACTGGTAACATTCACTAAACTAGTAACATCCACTAAACTAGTAAGATCCACTAAACTGGTAACATCCACTAAACTAGTAAGATCCACTAAACTAGTAAGATCCACTAAACTGGTAACATTTACTAAACTGGTAACATTCACTAAACTGGTAACATTTACTAAACTGGTAACATTCACTTAAACTAGTAAGATCCACTAAACTGGTAACATCCACTAAACTAGTAAGATCCACTAAACTGGTAACATCCACTTCACTAAACTGGTAACATTCACTTAAACTAGTAACATCCACTAAACTGGTAACATTCACTTAAACTAGTAACATTCACTAAACTGGTAACATCCACTAAACTAGTAAGATCCACTAAACTGGTAACATCCACTTCACTAAACTGGTAACATTCACTTAAACTAGTAACATTCACTAAACTGGTAACATCCACTAAACTAGTAAGATCCACTAAACTGGTAACATCCACTTCACTAAACTGGTAACATTCACTAAACTGGTAACATTCACTAAACTGGTAACATCCACTAAACTGGTAACATCCACTAAACTGGTGAGTAAAATGAAAGAATGAAAAAGTAGAAGTGAGGTGTTGTAACCGTCTAGTTGGAATGTTTAACATTAAAATTTGTCTTTAATTAAGATTCAGTTAATCAAATAATCAGTTCATTAGGTAGAAATTAAAAACCTTTTGGATAATTGATTCTTAATGTGTTAAACAGCCACCATAGTGACGGATTGACTGGATTTCTGTAGTAAATACACACAAACACACACACACACACACACACACACACACACACACACCTACACGCACACCTACACACACACCTACACGCACACCTACACACACACCTACACACACACACGCTCACACACACGTGCACGCACACACACACACACCTACACACACACCTACACACACACACGCACACACACACACACACACCTACACGCACACCTACACACACACCTACACACACACCTACACACACACACGCTCACACACACGTGCACGCACACGCACACACACCTACACACACACCTACACACACACACGCTCACACACACGTGCACGCACACACACACACACCTACACATACACACGCACACACACACACACACACCTACACGCACACCTACACACACACCTACACACACACACGCTCACACACACGTGCACGCACACACACACACACCTACACACACACCTACACATACACACGCACACACACACACACGCTCACACACACGTGCACGCACACACACACACACCTACACACACACCTACACATACACACACACACACACACACACACACCCACACACACACACACACACGCACACACACACAGATCTAAATGCGCTGCCTTATCTATATATTCATATTCTCATTTGTTCTGTTGCTGAGCTTCACATCCACTCACACATATTAATGTAAAACAACAGATGAAATAAATTACACATAATTTCTTCAATGTTTTTACTTTCCTTTATTTCTTCATTTCAGTCGTTTCACAAACTAATATGCACATGGTTTTAAAATGGAAGAAGAAATGCAGATCCAATGAAGTATGCCAGATAATATCATGTTTTATCCTCTTGATCTGGAAAATAACATAATCACAATAATGTTCTTTAATATTTCTGAGGTCTGTTTTACAGTCTGAACGTTGAGCTGTTATTTCAACCGGATTGTGTCACAGCTGTGATTTCTGTCTTTCCTTTGCTACAAATTAAAACAGCCGTCTGAACTTTCTCTGGGAGTTATTATTATTACATGTTTTTGCCCGGGGTTGTAAAATGATTATTTAATAAAGAACCAGTACTGTTAGTGTTGAAACTGTAGAGAAGTTGACCTCAGACTGACTCAGAAACAAAAGCAGTCTCAGCTTGTAAACTTGCAAAGCTCTTCTGTTCTTTGTTGTGAAATGTAACAGAAACCAAATTTATATCCTATAAACAAATCCTTGGCATTGAAATTAAACATGATTACTAATTAGGAACAGTGTCTAACATTAAACTTGTTCTATTTGAATCAAACTGACTTGTTTTGTTCGCTTCCCTGATTGTTTTCTGTTCTCTGTCTCGTCTGACTTCCAGCGCTCTGATCTGAATGTTTTTGCCATCGTGTGCCCTTTGTCTTCTCATTACTCTCTCTTTCCTTTCCCTTTCATTCTTGTGCGGTTTCTGGAATAGAAAATCAGTGTGTATACCTACAACAAGCTCCCAGTGGGCGTCTAACATGTTTTAACGCTCCACAGTTTGGCAGGGGCAGAAAGTCAGCGGAGGCCCAACCAGATGTTCCCAAAGTGGAAACCCTGAGTCTGAACCTATATGTTCAGTCAGGCTCAGCAGGTGTAAATTAGATCATCATCCGGTGGATCCCTGCCATCTTGTGGTTACCAGATTAACCTTCTCAGAGTTTCCTGTAAAACAAAATCTGTAGTTTTTTCTCACCTGGGAAGGAAAATGCTACGGAGCCCCTAAGGGGACATGGAGAACAAAAAAAAGGTAAGAAATCCCGACTTACTATCTCGAGATCCCGAGAAACTAAGTCGAGATCTCAAGATCCCGACTTATTATCTCGAAAGTCGGGATCTCGAGATAATAAGTCGGGATTTCTTTCTTTTTTTTTTCTCCATGTCCCCTTAGGGGCTCCGTAAAATGCAGCTTAGGAAGTGGAAATACTTAAACATTTGAAAAATGTTGATTTGGACCACCCAACATTTACAATAAAATGTCATTTCCTACAGCTTTGTGAATGAAGCCATTCCAGTTGATAGGAAAATACTCGTACCACTAAGATCCGCTCCGGGTTTTCCTTGTTACCTACAGCAAGTCACATGATCCGAGCATAAACAAGGTGATCGCTGCCGGCTGCTGAAACTAAACCAGGTAACGTCACACTAGCTCTAACTGAACCTGTGCTAAAGCTCGAGGTTCAGTTTTATTAACTGCAACTCTGAAAATAAAGCTTCGTTGCCTCCAAATTGATTCTTCTGGGAAAAAAATTCTGAATCACTAATTTACTTGACTGTTTAGTAAGCGTTCAATTAAATTAAGTTCAATATCTGTGTTGAAATGTTGGCTGTTGACTGTTAAGAATTGGTATTCATGCTCTTATATTCTGTTTGCACTGCAGTTCTGTTTCCTCACCTCCGCTGGTGATGCGGTGCAGCAAATGATGTTTATTCTGTATGTGTTGAATTTACAACATGTGTAAATTCATTCAGAATATATTTTGTAGTTATGTCCTGCATGCTTTTTAACGAAAACTCACGCGGTTCTGTTATACTAAATCTAAATAAAAAAATAAAAAAAATCACGTCCTGAAGCACAAACTGTGCAGGACTGTGAGTTAAACTTTATTCTGATATACTCTGTTTTAACGCATGTTGTGTCGTTGGCATGTGACGTCTCAACATGGTTGATTTTAGCGCTTTAGCGCTAGCTTCTGCTAATTAATATAATAATATGTTGGTTTGGTGTTTTAGGGTTAACAAACCTAACTTTTAACGCAGTGGTGCTTTAGAACTGGAAGTGATCCAGTTAGACTTGTCGCAATAACAAAGATTGATGGATGCTCATTTACCCTGGAAATTATTGTATCAAAATTATAATGTCATTTTGATACAATTTTCAACTAAAATAATAAGGCATGTTCGCCCTCTGAAAGCCTAACAGACCATTTTCTACAGAACGCCTCTACCGGAACTAGAAGATAATTTAATTATACAAAAAATAAAACAGGGGCTGCACAGTGGCGCAGTTGGTAGTGCTGTTGCCTTGTAGCAAGAAGGTTCTGGGTTCGATTCCCGGCCCCGGTCTTTCTGCATGGAGTTTGCATGTTCTCCCTGTGCATGGTTGGTTTTCTCCAGGTACTCCGGTTTCCTCCCACAGTCCAAAAACATGACTGTCAGGTTAATTGGTCTGTCCAAATTGCCCCTAGGTGTGAGTGTGTGTGTGCATGGTCCTGTGTGTGTCTGTGTTGCCCTGTGACAGACTGGTGACCTGTCCAGGTGACCCCGCCTCTCGCCCAGAACGTTAGCTGGAGGAGAGGAACCAGCACCCCCTGACCCCACCAAAGGACAAGGGTGTAAGAAAATGGATGGATGGAAAAAATAAAACAACAAAAAACAATGAATGAAAAGAAAAACCATATGCAAAAATGAATTATGATGTACATGTAAACAAAATTGTGCTTCAAAAAATATTGAGCTCTTTTTAATTTATAATGTGATTAATTACTTATTGTGACAGGTTTATCTACAGGCATTCCTGGGACGACTATCAGCTAAATGAAATGTTTCCGCTTGTGAATAACCTTCCTGTCAGTAGAATGATGAACTTCAGATGGTTTATGTTGACGACCTCATTTCCTCTTCCTCACACTGATGGGCAGCAGTTTCACTAAGGTCAATGATATCTCCATCCTTCACAGAGCAGCAACTGCTCACAGTGATGATGACAACGATCAGCTAATAAAGTACAGCTAATTAGCAACACCTGGGTGCTACTTCCCCTTTTACATTTTTACATGTAAGGAAAATTTACTTTGTTTACTCCAATACTGTTGACACTGAAACAAGAGTCAGAGCAGCTTGCAGAGTCCAATTTAACGCCTCGTTGAACTTAATGGATGGTTCAGACTGTAAAAACCTTCCCAGAAGGCAGAAGGACTGTAAGGTTTCATCTTAAAACAAGGATGAAAGTTATGAATAACTTTGATCTGCAGTGACCCTTTCTTTAGGGGATGTGGGTAAAATCAGAGAACCTCCAGATCTCCGGACCTATTAGGACATTAGCAGAGTGTCCTAACAGTTCAGGACATTCTGTTAATTTATCCGCCTCATCTCTTCAGAACCTCCCCGCTTCAGATGCACACGAGGCGCCGGAAAACAGGAATCCTTCCAGCACACGCTGTAAATTCATACCTTATCTATGACTTAACTGCGTCTATTATTTGGAAGTCCTGGTAAATGTCTTCAGGAACCGCGCATCTGAAGATACACGCTGACAGTTCCCCTGATGTTCCTGCTTAGCTTTGGATGTCTCTACCTTTCTGTAGGAATACTGGAATTACAAAGAAACAAATAAAAACAACATAAATAAGCAAAGAAAGGAACTGTTGAAGGTTTGGCGCGTCGGGCCGCATTCCTCTGCGCCTCAACCTGTTTTTGATGGGAAACGTCTCTTGTGTTATCTTCCTGGGCTGCTTGATGCTTCCCAGATCCACAACTGCTGGATTTTTAAATGAACGCTAAAACAAATATCAAACTGGCTCAAGCTTTAAGGAAGGTGATTTACTGAAATATCTGTCAGCCATATGATCTGTGGCTGCATTGTGCAATAAAAAGAAGCTCTTAATATCTCAAATTAACAAAGCACAGCTTTAAAAAACAGCACAAAACTAGCAGGGTAGCTTTATTTAGGTGTAGCTCTATGTAGCCAAATGTTAATATGATATAAAGTCATGACACACCTTGTATCAAATGTCTGCAAAAGAAAGTGTCCGGTTTACCGTTGGGTTTCTGTGTTTGTTTATATAAATGCTCATTTGTCGGATCAGAAGCAGCTTGCAGGCCGCGTCGCACTCTAATGCACAATTTAGTTCAACCTGGAAACGCAAAACCCCCGGCGGGAAGAAAACTCCCCAACATCTTGTATCATTCTGTTTGCATATTTATTGACTCTGAATTTGCTTTTAAGAACGTGTCAGTAGTTTATACAATCTTGTGTTTCATCAGACGGACTTTGAAAGAAAACGTATCTAATTAAATATTTACAGAAGTCAGTCTGTGGCAGAAACAGAAAGTAAGCAGTGAGATGAAAGCAGTAGATAATTTAGGTAATGATTCCCTCTTAAAAAAATTAAAAATGTGATTAATCCTCCTGCTTTTCTTTCTTTCTTTCTTATTGTCTAGTCAGGCGTTACAAATTACTGACAACTTTTAAAAACACAGGAGTTGCTGCCAAAGAAACCTAGACGTGTTTCTCTTGTCAGATATCATTCATCTCGCTTGCTTTGCGTGTTTATGGTTCCTAGACTGCAGTTATGCACTTAAAGAGCAATACTCTGCGTAATGATGCTGGAGCTCAGATAAATCGGGACAAATAGCCGGAGTCGATCCAGCAGCGATTCAGACAACGAGGTCTGGCAAAAATGTCATCTTCATGACTCAGCTCTGAAGTAAAGTTGATGAAAAATGTGTTCTTTTCTTGGACGGCACGCTGCTGCAAGCAGAGGTCACGGATCATAGATCCCTGCTGCTTTTAGAAAACTGGAACTTTACATCTAAAACGAGTGTGAGGTGATGACAAACCTCTGCATTCTCCTGCTGCTCCCCAATTTTACATTATTGGCAGTTATTTCAACTTTTAAACAGGATGAATTATGTATCTTCCAGTCAGATTGTACTATTTTGTAATTATGTTACTTTCAATTTTAAAAATGCAACAGATATGTAAATAACTATATAAATGTGTTTTAGCAACATCAGTGTAACCAAAGTAACTCCAGTTACACTTTCACAGAAAACTGCCAGCAGCTTTCAAAGTTGATTCCCAAAATATTTCACAACACTGCAGATATTTTCATCCTTGGACAGATTTAGTTCTGTCTTTCTGTCTAGTTCTGGATTCCAGTTGTCTTTGTGAACTGCAGAGATCAAGTTGATTTCTTTATCTTCAGTTAAATTCAGCTTTGCTTCTACTGAGAGCCAGTTTGCATCTCGTGACACTTTATAAAAGTCTAAAGTTTCTGCCGAATCTGAAGTTAAAGCCGTTTAATCTCTGCTGTGGAGTCGCTGAGCAGATTTCAGATGCAAACGCGTCTTTCAAGCAGATGCAACCGATTTGTACCAATTTCACATCAGGTTGCAGTTTTTCCTCCCATCTGGAAAGGGAAGCACCTTCTAATGAAATATTAACAATCCCAGGGTTTTTATGGTGAATTTGAAAAAGTAGTGATGGAATTTAATGCAAAACTAAAGCAATTTATGTCTGAGGTACAAACATAATGAAGGGATTATCTTTGGACCTGAAGAGGAATGATGTAGAGTCAACACACAGCTGGAGATCAGACTGAAATCTGGGCGTAGTGATGACCTCTGACCTGGACCTTCAAAGCCACATAAAGACAGTTACAAAGTCGGCCTTCTGTCACCTGAACAACATTATTGAAGATCTTTTTTCTACTTCTGCATCAAAAGTACCACGGATGAATCAGACATTATTTAAATGATGCAAACAGCGCTGATCTTTGAGATTTGATTTTTCCCTGCTTGTAATTTTTACAGTAGATTTTGTGTAATATCTGATTTAAAATATGTCTGCATGGAGAGTGAACACAACTTCAGGAGCTCACTCTCCTTAAGTTTCAGCTCTGTGCTTTTTTCTTTTTACTCTGGATTGAACTTCAGTAGTTCATGCAAACGGCTACATGAATTAGCCTTGAGGTGTTTTTAAGTGACTCTTGGAGGAAATGAGACTCGTCTTGTTTCCATCTCAGTTGCTGAGACACATTCTGCTAATGTCAACAAAAACACAATTTCGCTTTTGTCATTTTAATTAAATTAAAGTGACGCATGAATAAGTTTGTTCACACATTGACAATAGCAGAGTTATTCAAATTAATGCTGCGATGGATGTAAACAGTTACATGAGATGCATTCATAAGTCAGCCATGGCGCCGTATTTTAACAGTTGCAGCGTTTTGGGGAAATTGCAGTTGGCGATTTTACAGAAGAGCTGCAGATTCAACACGTTTCAAAGACACAACTTGCTACGGGCTGTGATGCGGTGACGGCTCTGGAGGACACATCGTCTGAAAACAACACAAACAAACCGTCGTCCTCCCACCACTTCCTGTCGTCTTCATTGTTTTCGCCAGCAGTATCATCCTGCTGTTCATCGCAATGTCTCCATTTCAGTTTTGCAAAATACGTCTATTTTGACACAGATGGAAAACGTTTTATGGGAAAACATGAGTTTTTCAGCAAATTTATTTTCGTAATTTCAGTTTGCATGAGTTCCACAAACTCTCTTTTCTGTGTTTCAGAGCTGAGTGTGGAAATGACTGCATTTTAATTGAGCTTTCCTCCTTCAGCAGTTCTGTAGAGGAAAATACAGAACTGCCTAAACCTGGCAGGGGAGAGGAGCTGGCATGGCCGTGAGCAGAGCTGGAGTAACGTGAAGCTCAGGAGATTTATTGCTCCTCGGGGCGGACAGTATTACTGCCTCACATGTCGGCCGTGCAGCAGGTTAGCGTCGCCGCTCTCCCTCCCTGTGTTGGATTTCTCGGACTCCTCCAACTTTCTCACATGTTTCTAGTTGTTTATGTTCTGTTCAATATCAGGCAACAGTTTTATATGAGGCATTTTCATTTGCTCCACTAACAACAGTAAATGTTTCACACTTTGATGCAGCAGCAATAAAAAATGGTGATGTGATTTGGATGGAATATATCACTGACAGATGGTGAATTCTGCAGAGCAGCTGAGTATTTGTCCTGAGGTTTATCAGTGATTTTTCTCGATCTGTCCTTGTGGGACGACAGGAAACTCTGAGCAGCATTTGATCTAACAGTTGCTGTGTTTTGCAAAAATATCAAAGTTCTATTTAGTTTGAATTTTTTGCCTTTTGATTGTGTGTTAAAACTATTCAGTGACAGAAAACATCGGTCCACGTTTGTTGTGGCTGTGATTGAAATTTCTCTGCAGGGCTCTCTTCGGCCTGGCTTTGCTCAGAATTATTTGTTTTTGTGGTCAGAGCAGACATGAACGCTGGAAAAAAGCCTTAGACAAATAAAAGTCTCCTGGGAAAACTGATGACATCTTCATTTTCGTCGACTCGCAGAAGCTCGAGTCCAAGCCGGCGTCCGTGCCGCATGAGAAAGCAGAATAAAATCATGACAGGACTTTCCCTCTCTGCCACAGTAAATGATATGAGCCATACAGAACCAAATTACATTTATGATTTACATAACGCCAACGCGGGCACGAAATCAAAGCCTCCACTGAATCATTTAGCATATTTATGTAGCTGGCAGCTTCATGGGCAGTCAGAGCTGCATGTCTGAACCCCCTCATTCGTATTCATTTGTATTTTCTGCTGACACATGCTGCAGACACGGCGACAGTCGTTCGCTCATTAGCAGCTTTTGATGGAGGCTGAGAAGCTGTGGGTGGCCTGGAACCAGACGAGAGGAGAAAAGTGCTTTCTTTCTGCTTCCATCTCTTCTTTCCATGGAGACCTGGACTCTCTAGTCACGCTGAATGAAATGTTTCTCGTATCTGTGGAGATTACGCAAAAGCATTCAATGCTTTACCAAATGTGAACCAAATCCAAGCTGAAGGTTTGGTGACGTTATTACTTTTAATCAAAAGACCATCTGAGGAAAGAATGCGTTGGGATAGTACAAACCTCACAAAGTGTCCCACCAGTTTGGTCAAAGAATGAGAAAAATGATTTAGCTCTGCAGTCATGGGGAAAAGAACATGGCTTTCTGCTTTTATAGGATTTAATAAGGAAAGTAAGAACCAGGTGCACTTGATTGATTGATTATTGTAAAAGCAGCAACCTCTGTAAAAATGTTCAGGTCTGAAGGATAAAACTGTTTATTTCTGTAGCGAAAGGTCACGTTAAAAAAATCCATTTCAGCTCAATCACATACATTACAACCGATTATAGTTATCAATCAGTACATCAATTAGTTTGAAAGGTTTCCTCCTGTCTAAGGAAACCCTCATGTTGCATGGAGTCACCAGCCTGCAGCCTTCACTCCTCCTGGACGCAGCGACAACCGCTGCATTTTGTCGTTGATTTTACAGCCTCATACCCAGCAAGCATGTAGCGACAGTGGAGAGAAGAAGAAGAAACCTCCAGCAGAACCAGAACCTGGGTCATCTGCCACGAGTGACTGGAGGTTTGAGAAGACAGAGCAGACAGAAACAGGTGAGCTGATCCAGGAACAGTTTCTGGGTAAGTGAAAAGTAAAAGGTGAGCAGCAGGAGAGTGAGAACAATTAGTTGCTGGCAGCATTGTTTCACCCGATGCCCTCCTCCAAACCAGAACACCAGACCAGACGGCACTTCGATGAAGAAAATATATAAAGTTAACAATAAAAATAACACAAACTGGAGAGAAGTAGAAGACGAAATTGAGGAAAATTGATCATCTTGTCCTCCAGTTGCCCAAAGCTGTAACAGCAAAACTACAGAAATAACAGAAACCAGTTTAAGTGTCAGACACGGTGTCTGCCTGAGAAATAAAGCCTCTCGTTTTACTTTAGTAACCAGCTAACAACCCTGCAGTCTGAGAGCGAAGTGCTCTGTTAGGAACAACCAGCTCAACCCGCAGTGACCTGAGATTGTTGCCATCAATCTGTGACGGTTCCTCCTCTGTTCCATCTTATAGGTCAGACTCAGGCAGCAGCTATGTGCTTTCTGCATTTTCATCTTTAGCTCATAATCATATAATTTGCTCATTCACATGCATCTATTAAACAGAAATAATTCTCCCAGCGTAGTTTTGGCGCCCGGCTGGCGCAGCGCCCCTGTGCTGCTGTGGTCAGACTCACTCAGCATGTTTGATGCTGATGGATGTTGGAGACAGAATTAGAAAAATAACAAACATGTTTCTGAAGGATTGAAAAGGGAAGTCTCCTCTGTCTAAAAGAAAACAAAGGATGACAGGTTGACGAAATTCGACATTAATGATCCACACAGCATTAAGTTGAAACGCTACGCTCCACCTGTGAAGCACAGCTACTGAACTCCTGTGATTTGGGTTTGCTCTGCAGCACCTGTGTAACAGAAAGTTCTCTAGCTGAATGGGAAAGTTGATCCAAACTGGGTCATGGACCGGACAGTAATCCCAAACACAGCAGGAACATTACGGTCTTGCACATGTTGAAGGCTGAACCTCAGCTTGATTGAAATCTTTAAATATTGTTGTGATTTTTGTGCCACTTGTGGCCTTTACTCACATTAATCAGACAGGAAGGAGGGAGAGTGTCAAAGATTCCCAGGTTGGAGCTGAACCCTGGAACGCTGCGATGAAAACTTAATCTATTTAAAACTGTTCAACACCAGGACAAAGTTTTCCCTTTCAGAAACGTTGTGCAGACCAGAGGTGATCAGTCTGATCAGCCCAGGTGTAGCCGTCAGCTGATCAGGCGGAGCCCCGAGCGCCTGACGTTGGCACCGCTGGGTATTCAAAGACAACCACACAATTGAGTCAATAAAATGACTTTAATTTCCGTCATGTGTTGTTAGACTGACAACATGTAATATACAGATTTGTACAGAACCACAGAGTGCCCTGCACATTGTTCGTGGGATGTTGAAGGAATTCTGACTGGATGACATCTGCAAAGCATCAGCTCATTTTGGCTTTCATGAGGTTTTGTTTGTACTCATGAAAACATCTCAGCTGCTGACTCTGTCACTTGGAGTTTGATGAACCTTGCCTTTATAAGGACAAAAACCTCCACTGACATGGTACGATTATCCAGCAAGCCTTTTCACTCTCCTCTTTTGTTTCTGTTTAATTTGAAAGACAAACAAATTAGGAGATCAGATCTGCTTGTCATAGTCTACACCAACACATCTCATCCTTTTAGTCAGTTTAATCCCTTTAATGTTGTTTACCTTTGATTCTCACATGTTTATTAAAAATTAAGGAATACCTAGTAGCGCTGGATACTTGCTGAACATCTCCTTCCATGCAAAAGGACTTTCTTGTGATCTTCTGAAGTGGTTTTGACCAACAGTTCTCAAGGACTTCATGGGAAATTTCCCAGTTTGTCTTTTGATTTTGTAGTTGTTGTTTTCACACTTAACTTGTGAAATACGTGCTTAGAAAAATCAGACAAAGTGATGGGAAAGGAGCACATTGTTCTAAAGATGAGTGAAAAATCAACCAAAGTCCAAACAACTAAAATGAAAAAACTCTCAGAAATGCCGGAAAGCTGCTGACCAAACTGACTTCAGATGAAATTTGGCTGCTGTGAGGAATAATAAAAAACACAAGGATCGTTTTAAATTTCAGAGTGCTGCCTTTACTAAGGATTTTACAGTGTAGTGAGTGATAGCAATGATTTAAAAAACAGATCAAGACTTTCAACTAGTAAGTAGTGTGCTAATGGGGTGTCTGAAACTCTTTCTTGCTAAAACTTTCCAGCAGCAATAAATGCATTTTTATGGCCTCAGAGATGCAAGAAGTCAACAAGTTATTTTCCCTTGGAGAGCATATTTTTTTTAATTCATTTATTTAACTTTTATTTGACCAACGAGTTATGAAAAAGAATTTCTTATTTTCAGTAACTCATACTGAAAATGAGTTACTGTCATGTAAAACATTTAGTTTTCCACCAGTAACTTTGAATCACCATGTTCCCCTTCATATAAGGTAAAATAATACTATTATATATTATTATATTATGATTATATTTAGTCATATTGTAGCTTGTTAAATTGTAGCATCCAGTATCAGAATGCATCACGTTGTATTCAATACATTTACTGCTGAATTTTGTCCAATGTATCGTATCGTATCATGTCATAATGTATCGTACCGCATCATGTCATAATGTATCGCATTGTATCATGTCATAATGTATCGTATCATGTCATAATGTATCGTATCGTATCATGTCATAATGTATCGTATCGTATCATGTCATAATGTATCGTATCATGTCATAATGTATCGTATCGTATCATGTCATAATGTATCGTATCATGTCATAATGTATCGTATCATGTCATAATGTATCGTATCGTATCATGTCATAATGTATCGTATCATGTCATAATGTATCGTATCATGTCATAATGTATCGTATCGTATCATGTCATAATGTATCGTATCGTATCATGTCATAATGTATCGTATCGTATCATGTCATAATGTATCGTATCATGTCATAATGTATCGTATCGTATCATGTCATAATGTATCGTATCATGTCATAATGTATCGTATCGTATCATGTCATAATGTATCGTATCGTATCAAATTGTTGCATTTGATCATTTTTTCGCCATTTTAAAAACACAAATCAAATCGATGTAAAATATTCGCAGTGATCATTTTTACTGCACATCTTCACACCAGTTGCACAAAATATTTTTAAAATTGTCATTTGTATTCATAGAATATGTTTAGTAAAATACCGTATTACATGTAATAACATCGTGTCCTATTGTTTTGCAGTGTATCATTTTCTGCTGCATCTATTTTACCATTTTCTATAAAATCATGATGTATTATATTTCTGCGACATATTGTCCAGAACTGTGTTGCATATTTCTTTAATCTGCTGAATCTCATCAAGGGCGTCGTTTTGTGTTCACAGTATTTTTATTGTAACCTAAAATGTTTTTGCTGATCATTAAAAATCGATTCATTTCAACTGAGATTTTTTTAATTAAATGTAATAAAAAGTATCCTGTTTCATCACTGATACAAAATACATTCCTTTTATTCTTCCATTATCATTTTATAAACACAAGCAACAAATCAACGTACAATATTCACACAAATCATTTTAGTGGGATATACATCTTCACACCATTTACACACCATTTACACAAAATATTTTGGGATTTATTGTTCTGCCTGTAACAAGCTGCAGCCAGTCTGTAAAACCAGTCAAACCTTTTCCTCTCTGCGCTCCTCTGCCTCCGTATCTCCCCCATCTCTACCCGACCGTTTCGGCTTTAGCGTTCAGGGTTAATATGTACACGATATACATCCATTCTTAAATACATTGCTTCCAGTCTATTTACATAAAAGAGCTTATTGATATTTCAAATGATTACAAGATGTATGTTTTAAAGTGATACTATGAGTTTTAGGGTTAGAGCTGTTTAAAAAAAACATCCAGAACAAAATTTAAGCTCTACAATATGTCATGAGAAGAAAGTATGCAGTCATATTTAAGAGGCTGAACAACAAACCAGGCTGTGAACCACCACAAAACAAAGAAATCAAACGGCAGATTCCCTTTGAACACATCAGCTTTATGTAATCAATCTCCCACGTCTCCATTCCTAGAGGCTTCGCAAATGGAAAAAAAAAAACCCTAAGTTCCTCATATCCTCGAGTCTCGTTAATGTGATTGGGAAAGCAGAGCGGCTCTCCGTCTGGTACCGGTACCGCTGAGTCTACAGCGGCGCTCCACCTCACACACGACTGTCAACCCGGCGGATCGCAGCTGGATCTGACAGATCAATGAGGGCTTCCAAAGCCAACACAATCATGCTTTATCTCTCATGCAGCAGATGAAACTCGTTAACTGCACTGGGAATGTTCTGTATTCTTTGGTTTAGGCGTATGTGGCGTTGGATGAAAGCAGCTAAAGCCGTTCGAAGGATGCAAACAATAGTTTCCAAAATAAACCTTAAAGGGGCAGTATTATGAGTTTTTCAGGCACACAGTGTCATTTTATAGCATAATTAAGTAAATATGTTCACGTGTTATAAAATTGTGTCAAATATGACTTTAAAAAAATGTTTCTTCCTAATTTTGCGCCTTGAAATTGGGCCTCTGTCTCTTTAAGAACTCCTGCTCTTTCTGAAACTCCGCCCTCAGGAAGTCATCCCAACATGGCTCCTCTATTAACCCTTTAGCAAATGATTACATTACCTTTAACCCGTTTTTACCAGCGTTTCACTGAGCAGTAGCTCCTAAAATGAGCTCAGCCGTTCCACCAGGTGATTGCTAATTCCTGCTGGCTAGTCTGAAGGAGCTGAGTGGGGAGGAGCTGCAGCTGGAAGGTGTGGCTAGATCCACCCAGGTGTTTTACTCAACTCAATGGTTGCCATGGAGATTAGAGGATTTCTCTAACATGTAAAACAACTCTCCGGGTTGGTTTTTGATGAGGAAATAACATTTTAAAAGTTAATTTTACATAATAATGCCCCTTTAAGAAATATTAGAATAATGACTTTAAAATATTGACTTGAAAGGCTTGTAATGAATATTTGTTTTAATGTATTTTAGCTTAAAAAAAGAAGTTTGCTACATCAGTGGCCTCCACCTTGACAAAGTCCACATCCATCACAGCATCCGTCGGCTCTCTCTGTGGCTCGCTGAACATGTTGTGTTTTATTTTGAAGCAGGGTGAAAAGCTCTTCCATCCCTGTGTGTCTGAAAGATGCGTGCCTGAGCGTGAGAGCGGTGGCGGCGGCTCACATCAGAGCGTTTCCATTCGCTGTCCGCTTGCAGGGTTTGAAACCCACGCAGCAGCAGCCCGTTCTGTCTCTTGTTAGTCTTTTTGTCTTTTGCTCCCTCTCAGTGCAGCCACAAGCCATTCTCTCCCTTAAAACTTTCCGTGGCAGACGGAGACAGAGGCGTCCGCGCCCACGGCAGCTGCCTCCGCTTCAGTTCTTCTGGCACATGTGCAGCCTGGACTTGGACGAGGAGGTGGCATCTTTCCACACCTTGCAGGAGAGGCCCTTGGCGCAGTCGCAGCGCTGGAAGATCTCCAGGCCGTGGGAGCCTTTCTTCCTCTGCTTGGTGCACACCTCTCCCTGCCGCAGCACCGGTTTGCAGATTTTGGTCCAGAAGTGGCGGGCGCAGCAGTAGCCGTCCGAGCAGTCGGACGAGCGCAGGCAGGGGTCGCCCTCGTGACCTTAGAGAGGAGAACAGGACATGATGAGTCAAAAAGCAGTCAACGGCAAGACAACAAAAAGTACTCACTGGCTCTAAACCGTTTTGGATTTTGTGAACTGAAAAGTGTGGAGTGCATGCGCATTCTGACTCCTATGCTTTGGAGAGCCAGCTTTCATTCATAGCTGTAGGTGTTTGGGGTTTGTTATCATGAGACTGAAGCAGAAGTCTGAAGAAAATCTCAAAAAGGCCGTAGAAGAATTTAACATTTTCACACTTTAAAACATTTGAGCTGCATTTTGTTGTATCAACTAACTTCTACTCTTTAACCCTCTATGGTCTGGAGTCTGCACACACACTGCAGAGCAGGCATTGATCTTAGAGGGTTAAGTCAAAACAATTTTGCGAGTCATAGATTTTTAACTTACATGTTTGAGTTTATGAAAGAGAAACAGAGCAGTAAGTTGTGTTGCTAACATTTTATTAATTTTGTCTCAGAGTTGAGTAAACAAGCACTTATAAAAACAAATAAGGAAAAGGCAGCAGTGGGAACTATTTCCCAGGGTGCTTAGCGGCAGGTTTTTGTATCTTGTGTACTACATTGACTTGCCTCTGGTGTGTTATTAAGGCAAATGCTCATTTTAATATAAATGTCAGTTTGCTGTGGTTGAGTACAAAATCTTCTCACATTGTTTAAATCCTGTTCAAAATAAATGTTTCTGAGAATTCAGTGTGATGTTTCATAAAAAGTATTATCAGATATTTTGTTTATGCAAGTTGAAACATGAATTTTTAATTCTTCTAACTTAAACTAGTCTTAGTAATTTGATAAATGTTTCCTTATTCTATTTTTTAGATACTTTTCCTGACATATTAAAAGCAGCAGGTGAACCTTCATTTTCAAGTTGAGCCACTTTCACATGTTTAACAATGCGCCTGGAAGTCAGTATTACAAATGTAAAAGTTGGTTTAAAACTTCTGCATTGTTTCTTTTCAGCTTGGTGCGTTGTGTGTGTTCAGATGTGAGTCTCGCATTAACATAAATCAGCTGACATGAGTGCTAAGCTGGAGTCTTATTAGCGATATAGAAGCTAACCTCCATTCTGTGGTTGTTCTTGTGTTTCACATAAAGTGTGCTGCTCCCTGTGAAACTGCCGTCACGGCTCCAACTAGGTGCAGAAACAGCTAAAGCTTTGTGGTTTCGTAATGTTATGCTTCGGGTACGCCATTGCTGACACACGAGCAGAAAGCCAATTATCAACATAGTTTGTGGACTGGCAGCTTCCATGAAAACTTACAGACCTCCAGAAAGGGAACAACAGACAGATTCAGACCCCTTCAGGCTGAAATCTTACCCTTTAGCACATGCTTAGGCTGGCCCCTCCCTTTCTTCCTCCAGCTGTGGTCCTTGGTGGACAACACGTTGGGGTTATCTATCGCAGAGATGTGAGGCGACAGCACGCTCTCAGAGATGGAGACGCAAATATCTGCAGCGAGGAAGAAAAGAATAGACATCAAGGTCATTAAAAACAGAAGAGGTTTTAATCTGCCTGCCGTCTTTGGCTGTTTAACAAATCGCAGATTTGATGGAGTTTATTTAGATCACATGATTTTTGTTTTGCAGGACCTTTTCATGGAAACAATAGAGATTCTTAGAAAGACTCTTCAAAAGACCAGAATGTACTGCAGGCCTGAGACACACGACTTTCGGGAATGCTGAGCACTTTGGGAACGGAACAGAAAACTTTCAGTAGAATATCAGAGAAGGAATCCTGAACCTTTTTCCTCTCTTCCCAGGCCTGCTGCTGTATTAAAAACACCCATCATGTGGGTGTAAAAACACTGAACTTAAGAAGATTTTGAAGCATATTGGTTTCTGATGCAGTGAATCTGTACTGGGGTGAAACGTGTGGAAGCCACAGTGTTCAGCTGCATTTCATTCATTTTGATATTTATTGATCAAATATATGAGGGCCCCAAGTGGTCAAAGAATCATTTTCTGAGTATTAATTTCAGTTTCAAGCATCCAGCATGCAGAAGTGAGTGAAGTATCTGGATAAAACTAGACTATCTTGTTATTGTTGCATAGATTCTGTAGCAGCGCTGCATATGTGTGTGACTGAGCTGGTCATAAAATTTTCTGATATGTGTTAAAAGCCGGCTGCACAGTGGCGCAGTTGGTAGAGCTGTTGCCTTGCAGCAAGAAGGTTCTGGGTTCGATTCCCGGCCCCGGTCTTTCTGCATGGAGTTTGCATGTTCTCCCTGTGCATGGTGGGTTTTCTCTGGGTACTCTGGTTTTCTCCCACAGTCCAAAAACATGACTGTCAGGTTAATTGGCCTCTCCAAATTGCCCCTCGGTGTGTGTGTGTGTGTGTGTGTGTTGCCCTGCGACAGACTGGCGACCTGTCCAGGTGACCCCGCCTTTCGCCTGGAACGCAACCCTCCCGACCCCATCAAGGGACACGGGTGTGAAGAAGATGGATGGATGTGTTAAACGCTGGAGTTTTATTTTCCTGTTGTTTTATGAAACTTTAACAAAAAGTAGATATGTAAGATTTATAAGAACAAAATGCATTTTGTAAAATGCATGGTACAGCATGTTTAGCTGTACCAGCTAAACATGGTACAGCTACCATGTTTTATGGTAGCTGTACTAAAGAGCAGTTAATTCAAGTTGAATCAAGAATTTAAATTCTTCTAACTTAAGATAAGTAGTTACTTTAAATTTATAATGTTATTGAAAACAATATAAAAAGGTGTTTGTTCAACTGGTGAGGACAGTTTTCCTACATAATGTGAAATAATCACTTAGTTTAAATTACCGTATTAAGTTATAATAACTCAATTTAAGAATAACGAGCTATCAGAACTTAAAAACAATGTTTAGACAGCTTGTTTCATGTTAAATCAATTTGATGAACTTTAATTTCTGATGTTAATTTTCACAGCAGCAGATTAACCGTCATTTTCAAGTTGAGCCACCTTCAAATGTATTTTATGTATATTTATAGAAAAGCATCAGAATTCACTGCTGATTTCTAACCTGCAGTTTTGGTTTAATTAGATCTAATCAGATAAAATGGATCAGTGTGTTGAGTAACACAGAGAGAATGTGCATTTGATTAGTTTTCTGTTTTTTCTCATTTGATTGAGCCTAAACATCATTATAGATTGGTGTTTATTTTCTAATGTGCATGCATGTTAATACTTTCTTTCTGTAACTCAATCTTGTGCAGCCTTGCAGTGTGTAGTTTATTTCTGTTTGGTTCATTCGCTGATTTGTTTAGATGGCTCTCAGAAACATCGCTCCATCTCCTCTGGTTCACATCCAACCGGCTCACAGAGACGTTTCACTGATAGGAGAAGAAATTTTAGCTCAACTCTAAACTTGCTAAGGTTGACAGAAACACTCAGGATATCGTTCTAAACACCCATCCATCCATCCATCCATCCATCCATCCATCCATCCATTTTCTTACACTCTTGTCCCTTAATGGGGTCGGGAGGGTTGCTGCATATCTCCAGCTAACGTTCCGGGCGAGAGGCGGGTTCACCCTGGACAGGTCACCAGGTCACAGGGCAACACAGAGACACACAACCATGCACACACACACTCACACCTAGGGGCAATTTGGAGAAGCCAGTTAATCTGACAATCATGTTTTTGGAATGTGGGAGGAAACCAGAGTACCCAGAGAAAACCCACCATGCACAGGGAGAACATGGAGACTCCATGCAGAAAGACCGGGAATCGAACCCAGAACCTTCTTGCTGCAAGGCAGCAGCTCTACCAACTGCGCCACTGTGCAGCCCGTTCTAAACACTTAAATCCAAAATGTTAAAGGTTTGGTGCTCCGCCTTGGAAATTTTATTTATCGATTATTTATCACTGTTGCCATGCCAACAGTCTTTTACAAAAAAAAATCTGCTTTTCTAATTTCTTCTACCTAATTTTTCATTAAAGCAGCATTCTTGTGTGGCAATGTGTGTGAAAATAGAAATGTGTCAACCTCAAAGATTGGACTAACATGAACGGCTTTTATCCAGAACTTTGTATTTAAAATTTATTCTCAAATTTAAGTGAAAAACTTGGTTTGTTGGGTTTCTGGGCAGCTTCGTCACCCAGAAAGAGTTTTGCACAGCAAGTTATGTGTGAGAATGTAAAAGAGAAGTTTTATTGTTCTGATCTCTTTAAACTAATTTAAGTAATAAACTAATGCCGTTTGATCTGTTTGATTGTATCTTCGATTAAAATTTATTCGTTTTGTAAATTGACTTGAATGTGGAGTGAAGTTTATTACCATGTTTCAGATACTTTCAGAATATTGAACTGTTTTCCAACACGGTTGGGAAGAGTATGATGTATAAATCTGTTGATTCACTGACGATAATAAATCTTTATGAGTGTGTGAGCTTCAGGACGGTTTCTGCACGAACACGGCTTTACAGTCAACATTCACCAGTTAAGGTTTGACTCGGGCATCTCAGCGATGTTCAGGCTTTTGATTTTAACGTACTCACTGCAGCAGCGTTTAAATCAGGACAAGTCACTGTGAGGTTTGAAATATCAAACATTTTAATTTCCTGTCCTCTGACAGGAAACGCATAAATCCCTTTACAATACTTTAAACAGTCATTGTTTACGACCATTATTTATTATTAGCAATGAAAACAGGAGTTATACACAAAGTTTAAATCAGGATTTATAAACACCAGCTGGTGATACGTAAAGATCTAACAGTGTTTATAAATTCTGCTGTAAATAGAGGCTTTGAATGCAACTCCATGCACTTCCTTCACTCGTAACTGTTGAGTGATATCAAAAGAAACAGCAAGAAGATCAGAAATATTTTGTTATTCTACAGCTAACCCAGTATTTAGGAATACAGAAATTGTTGATTTGTTTTTTTGACAGACTGAAAGTGAGGCGAAGACTCCACACTATTTCATCTTGGCAGTAAATTTCTTTGGCTCATGAAAATATGCAGTTTTAAGTAAATGATGTTTCATTATTGCCATCTGAATCTGTAGCAAACATAATAGGATTTCTAGCAAAATCAGGCTGCTGAGGATTGTTTTAGCAACTCAAACCACAAAGACGAAACGTTGCTAAAATACTTTATGTAAGTGATGCACAAAAACAAGGACTTTATATTAACTTTTCTTAATCTCATGCTATGCTATGCAGGTTCTCGGTCTGCACTAATGAAGATTTGCACACCAGGGCAGGCTAAATGCTAAGTGCAAGTCTTTCATCACTTCACAGATGGTGTGTAGATCGACAGTTCGATTTGTCAACAGAATCAACAGAAAAATAAACCAGAACAGATTTTTATTAATGTTTTAAATAGAGGTGGGACTGAATTATCATTTTTAATTGAGTTATCTATAATCAATTAATCGTATTTGGATTTTAATTGAAAACTATATATGGACAAACAAACGCAAACATTTTCAATTCAAAAAAATCTTTTTGCTGGTAAATTATTGAATAAATACATATTTCATTCATGATAACTTATGAAATTTCTGCGGACGCTAACGCTAGCAGTGACGACGTCTGCAATGCTGCTACATCTTTACCATTGAGTAGCTTAGCTAATAGGTTAACTCAATTTAGCACAACAGTAGCCGTTCCCAGCGTCCAATCAGATTGGTTTTAAAACAGAAATGAACCTCGGTGTTGAGAAGCAGCTTTAGCTTTGCTGTCTATTGCTGTTTATTGTGCATCAGATTTACAGGAGTACCAGAAACAACTGAATACAAAGGTTCCAGCTCAAAACGTTTGAATGTAAAAAAAAAAAAAAAGTGATTGACTCAAAATCTATGTAATTAATTCATCAAAGTTAACATTTTAAGGTCCTGGCCAGAGTTTTAATACTTGCTGTATGTCTTTTATTTATCTTATTTTTGTACAGTTTATGTAAACTTGTTTTTTGAACATGCTTAATAAACAAGCTAGACTTATATCTGACCCAAAACAAACATAGTTTCCAGTCTAAATCAGTTTGAAGAAAAGAAACCCAGCTCTTGAATTCAGTTTTGAACTTCTGCATAATAAACTGAAATGAGGTGGAAGTGTGCGCACTCACAGTTACTGCAGCGGTTCCCAGGGCAGCACATGGCGTCCCGCTGGCAGCGCTTCTTCCTGCGGCGGCAGGACAGGCAGCGCGACGAGGCCTGCTGCGGGCTGTGGCAGTAGCTGCCGACGCTGCACTCCTTGTCATTGCTGCACGGATACACCTGCTGCACACAAACAAACAGAAATGTTTTTAAACTCTGTATGGCACAAAAACACAAGAATATTTACATTTTGTTTATGAAATCTTCAAAAATAATTTTATTTTAGTGAAACATGGCAAATGAAACGTAAGGAAATTCTTCTGTTTGAATATTAAACATGTGGGTTTCACATTAAAACCAAAGAAAAGCGTTGAGGTGAAGTTTGATTTGTACTGAAAAGAACTCGATAAATAAGTAAGACTTTAAAATAAAAATTAAACATCTGCAAAAAAAAGTCAGTAAAACTGGACTGTTGTTTTATGAAGCAAATTGAAAATCAGTAGTTTCAAATTACAAATTAAGTATAAACATTTTAACATTAAACTTCAATATTAGAAATGTTAACTGGAAATACTCCCCAAGAAATTAACGTTTGAAATTTTTATTTTTTAAAATAATTTTCTTATTTTATTTAAAATGTTTTGATGATTATTAAATTAAAATAATGAGCTAAAAGAATATCATCAACATATAGGTGACAGGAAACTGTGATGTAAAAGAAAAAGGCAATACTTCAGTTTAAACATAAATAACTAAAATAAATAAATAAATAAATAAATAAATAAATAAATAAATAAATAAATAAATAAATAAATAAATAAATACTGTTTTTGTATTGAAAAATGAATCTGAACTGAATAGCACCCCTTTATCTCCATAATAACTGAATGTCTTTCATTTATTGTACCACCAATAATCAGAATCTAAATCCATTTTCAGAATGCCAAAGCCTTCCATGAAACCCTGAGATAATCACCATAAATAAACTGAATTCAAGGCATCATGTCCATTTAACATGTTAATGTGTCTAACCTGTGAAAACACTAAAAATAACCGAACTGCGTCCAGTTGTTGCTCAGCACATGTTCCTCCTGTCCCCAGCGCTGAAAGCACCAACTCCGTCCTCATCAGAACCTGCAGTGCTGTGAAATGTTGAACTTCAATTTGTCACAAATTCAGTTTAATGTCAGACTGACCACAAATACAAAACGTTATTGCTAATTAACTCGTTAAAGAGGGAACCCAATCAAGCTGAACTGACCCTGAGTGAAAGCAAAACGGATTTCTTTGGGTTCAGAATCAATAAATCATCATAAACAGAACCCATCCGACAACATGAAGTAGGCTAAAAAACCTCGAAAAGCAACACATGATGACATGAGATGAACAAATTTAACAACAGATGAGAAACAAAATCACGACAGCAATTAAGAAAAGGTGATAGTGATTCCTGAAGCTTTAAGATTCCAGTGAGCCGCAGAGAGAAACATCATCTAAAATGGTGAAAACACAGACATTTAAATCTCTGCAGACCTCGGTTATCCTCGCTGGGGTCAGAGGTCATGATTCAACCCAAAAACAACACGAAGGTGAGTCTAATGCCTGGTTCACACTGCAAAATTCAAAACCTAAGACAACACGCCACAGAGGAACCGATTTTACTCACCAACATTCAGATGGAAAAATGGAAATCTCTCAAAATCTCTCGAGACCAAACGTGACTTCAGAGTGAGCAAACATGGCCGACCGGGAAGAAGCAATGGCGACAGTTTTTGGTTTATTTTTAACAGAGAAAATCGAGTCAATACTACGTCTGGTCCACCCTGGAAGATGTTTGGTCTTCTGCATTTTGGATTCCTGAATGTTGTTTCTGCCATTTTGCTCTCTGATTGGCTACGCGTCACATTCACCAGGCTGCGTTCTCATTTGTCGGCGGGAAAACGCCGCACACGCTGCGGGCCAAGACAACCCGACATGGTGAATTTCCCCAATCATGATTATCTTTAGAGCCGTCACCATAATCGCAGCATCCTCAAGATTGTCGGAAAATGGTGTCAAAAATCTGAATAACTATCTTTCCATGTGAAGCAGACATTCCCAGGAAACTAATTAATGACCCAAAACATTTGGTAAGATTTTCTGAGGACTGATAAGATCAACTAATGGCTCAAAAATAAAACCAAATGGAGATTTGCAGTGGTCTAGTCAAAGTTTTGACTTACATCTACTGCGATGCTGTAAAATTACCTTAAACAAGTTGTTTGTGCCTGAAAACAGTCCTGCCAAAAACAGAGAGCCAAACTTCCTCCTGAGATGTGAAGGACTCATTATCGCCTGAGGACGATTAAACAGCTTCAAGCTGCTTGATTAAAATTAAAAATGAAGCGTTTTCTGTGTAATCTAAAGAGCTGAAACAGTAGAAATACACAGAATAAAATGAACACTGTAGCATCGCTGCTTTGACTTCATCCTTCCAGAACAGAAGTGGAACCAAAATGAAAAGTTGCTCTGATAGTTTCAATATAAAAAACTAAACTTAAAATAACCGGTTAAACTGGACAACAAGGCTCCTACATAAGGCTTTGCACCAAAGTAAATCTTAGCCAAACACAACCATCTGTGTTTCTTCATGATTTATTAGAGATAACCGCACCACTCTCACCGTTTTAGAGTATTTTTATACTTGCTTTAAGTTCCCAACGTTTCTTTTCTACATCAAAATAATCTTTATTGGAATTGTTCTTTCCCTAAACTGTTGCCTGCAACTGAAAATAAATGTGATTAGGAATGCTTCCCTTTCACTCAGGCCTCACAAAGTGTTCAGTTTTAATGAGCTGGAACTGAAGGGATTTTTAGCAAGCAATCATTTTCCTTCATAGTTCATTTAGCTGAAATTCGACTTTGGTGTTTTCAGAAAGAGTAAATAGACTACAAAGTGCAGCAGCGGATATAAGGAGCTGAAATCATTAGAAAAACAAGAAGACACAGCAAATAAAGCATCCACATTTAGTTTTATTTAAATCAGTATCTTTATAACGTTCCTTTCACATGCAAGTCCTTTTGTTCTTGGACTTGGAGCGGAAGCAAAGGCGCTTGGCGTAAAACGCACCACAAATCAAATAAACTTTGTAGATGTATGAAATAAAGTGATGAAATTTGCACCGAGTTAATAGAGAAATAAAGATGTGAAAACTCTGAGGTGAAACATGCTGACACTCACGTCCCATTATTATTATTATTATTATTATTATTATTATTATTATTATCATCCATCCATCCATTTTCTTGACACCCTTGTCCCTCAGTGGGGTCAGGAGGGTTGCTGGTGCCTCTCCAGCTTGCGTGCCGGGCGAGAGGCGGGGTCACCCTGGACAGGTCACCAGTCTGTCGCAGGGCAACACAGAGACACACAGGACACACAACCATCCACACACACACTCACACCTAGGGGCAATTTGGAGGAGCCAGTTAATCTGACAGTCATGTTTTTGGAATGTGGGAGGAAACCGGAGTACCAGGAGAAAACCCACCATGCACAGGGAGAACATGCAAACTCCATGCAGAAAGACCAGGGCTGGGAATCGAACCCAGAACCTTCTTGCTGCAAGGCAACTACGCCACTGTGCAGCCATATTATTATTATTATTATTATTATTATTATTATTATTATTCACATGTTTACCTTTAAAAGTTTGAGAGATGATCAAAGGTGTAAAGTTTTCCCACCAGATTAACACCAAAAACATGCTAACAGCGGGGGGGGAGGAACCGACATGAACCGCGTTGAGTTTCAGACGAGCGCGTTGCGCTGCTGCACCGCAGCCACATTCAGCTGGCACTGCGCTGACAGACCTGATTTACTGCGGCTCACCACTGACAAACATCAACTATTCAACTCGGGCCTGCGAATGACATGTCCCAACCGAGTCTGGGTGAAATAATTACATCCACACTCTTAGAAAAAAGAACCTGGGTTCAGCGTATCAGCGCCCGTAAGGATGGGTGGTCGCGCCAAACAGCAAACAGGGAAAAAACTAAACAAAACGGGGATCAGTTCAGACAAAAATGTTTAAATCAACAGCATTAATATTCCAGTATGTTATAATTTCTTTCTTCTGTGCTTCAGCTCTGGAAAATTAAGATGATTGCAGCTTTCTGGACGGTTGCCAGTCTGACTCTTTGAAAACAGATGGAGTCGCTGACAGAGCCAAAGAGAAATTAGCTTGAATTCAAGCTGAATGCTCATCCATCATCATGTCAGATTCCAAGAAATCAAACACTTAACGTGTTGATGAAAGTAACAGAGCCATGGTGTTTTATAGATTTTCTCTAATGCCTCTTAAAGGTGGTTATTATAAAGACTTTATGTAATATAATAAAAGGAAAAAAGAGGGAAACAGCTTTTTATTAAAGCTTATCCTTTCACCCGTGTCTCTGTACCTCATTATTAGATATATTTGCACATAATTAAATCTTTTTGCATGGATTAAAATGACATAAACTTTGACTAAAAACAATATTCCATAAAAATAACGATGACTTGGATTTGATTCCGTTCGGTGAGAGCTTTGCCGTTTCTCCCGCCACAGCAGCTGGTTTGGAGTTTAACAAACTTACTGGCTCACAGACACCAATTAAAATGTCCTGAGTGCCACGGTTTAATGTTATGAGTTTGTGTCACTTTTACTGTGTGTTTTATTTCAAAACAAAACAGTAAAAATAAAAAGCTTCAACATGGATAACAAAGTAAGAGCTGAGCACAGAGCTGCTGTACTCTGGATTTATAAATGTCAAGATTTGTTCATCAACTCTGTTGGTTCTTTTAAAATCTCCAGTTGGTGTTTAAACACAGTCAACAAAACCCAGCAGGGGGTTTCACAAACAGCAGCTGCAGCATTTATAAATTAGACATCATCATACGAGGAGCTGTTTGTAAAGCTACACGGTCAATATTTTGAATTATTTAGCCTGTTGCCAGAGAAAATTATGAAGGTTATTTTTCATATTTTCACATATTTATACAGTTGTTCATAAATGTCACAGTTTTAAACTAAATATTTAACCAGGAAGTTAATGGATATAACAAATGGATTAAATATTGGCTTATCGATCTAAACTAAACTTTAGTTTGGATCCAAACTAAATATTTAGCTAGCAAGTTAAATATCTATAAACAGAATATTTATTTTAATTCATAAGTATTCAAATAAATATTCCAGTGTGGCCAGTAATAAAAAACAGACTTGGAGGAATTAATTTATCAACAGCAGGTTGTATTTTTCCTGTTAAATCGTATTGAAGCAGCAGGATCAGGTTAATATTATCATTTTTCTTTTTGGGTTTTGTGGATCAAACTCTAATTCTGACCAAAAACGAACTGTGATCCACCTATAAACTGGTTTTGGTTCTGCTGAGGTCTGAATGCAAACGGACGGGAGACTGCTCCAAAAGCAGGAAGTGGACTACAACGCAGGGCATTCTGGGTAAATAAAACCAAATCAACGCATTGCGGCAGAAATGACTCGGAGTATTCAGGCATCAATAAAATCTGACGCTACTCAGATTTTACTGAAGAAGGAAGTTGTGTTCAGTGTCTTCAAAGGTTTTTATCTGGTTTCCTTCAGTGGTTCTTGGTGCAGCGCCCCCACAGGCGAGGAGGGGAACAGGTTGCTCAAAGGGTTTGGAGAATATAGAAATCTTATTACAATTCTGTCGGTTTTAGCTCTTCATTTAACATATAAAAAGTTTCCCATTCATGCAGTGAATTTATATGCATTTTGCTCCATTATAGACTGCAGCTCTGCTATGTTGCATAATACATTACAAGTCACTGACGGCAGGTAATAATGCTGCACACCTGGATGCAATTCTAGATTTAAAGGTATTAAAAACTGAGCCAACCCTCATGTGCCACATCTTTCCTGTTTACTGAACAACGTCTCTGTAGAAAGCCATCTTTAACAACCTTCAGCTCCCTCTCAAAGCACAAACTGCCATTTAACATTTCTGTCTGAGGACAGATTAAACGTGCAATAATCTGGTTTGGAGTCTCTGGTTTTTCGAAAGGACCAGGTTGTCTGCCGTCGTGCTAATCACCGCCGGCTCCAGCCTCTGCCTAATGAACCGACATTAAGATGGTCCTCAGACTGATAGTCATACTCCTTCATTAAAACAATATGTTGTAACTCCGGTTACTGCCTTAATCTGATGTAATACTTCATAGATTTTGTGAAAATAGTTTTTCTGAATTAAAGCATTAACTTCAAAGCTGGGCTCTGTTTATTAAGAGAGATGCGTGCATTCCTGAGGGCTGCTGGGGCAAACATAAGCAGATGAATTTGTTGGAAATATGAGGAGAAGTTTGGGAATTTGCAGCTGGAATTTTTCTCCCCTGACAAGAAAAATGTGCTGTTATCTAAATACTGAGACAAGCGGGGCCAGCCACATGCTGGGCCACTTCAGATCTGTCCGTCCGGCTGAGCTGCACTTTTAGATCAGCAACAATGAATCTGAAAGGCTGGCGCAGACCTGAGGACACCTCTTCCATCAAAAACCAAACTGAAAGACAGATCTGAGCGATACGGCACCTCCAACCGCAGCTGATAATCTCCCCTCGTCGCGTTTTGAAGCACCTCGTCTCACTTCTGAGGGACATTCGGATGCATCGTGCCCATCTCATATCTGCTCCCTTATTTTTGCCTTCACACATAAAAGCGCGGCCCGTGGATCTAAACACGGTGCGTGTGCTGCGCCCTGCCCTGCATGCTGGTGATACACAGACACCGGTCCATATGGGAAACCGCGGGTCTAGTGCCGGTGGAGACCCGCTGCTTTGAAGAGAAACACTAAATGTGCGGGAGCAACAATCTACAAGGGATTTACTGCAGGATCTTTGAACAATCCTTCCCGTATTTACCTCCATCTACCCATTCCTCAGTTATGATGTCATTTCCAAAGAAGTTTTCCGTTATGCCTATAAATAACAGCAGGAATGTAATTTCTACTCGGGTCTAGTCTGCATAAAAACTCTAAAAAATGTAACAATGACAGCAAAAGGAACACATCATTCTAACAGAGCCATCTGTTTCAGTTTAATTAGTAAAAACTCTCTGGCTGCAGTGATTATCATGGTGAGGAGAAACTGAGAATCCAGATGTAGTTCTCACTGCTTTCACAGTTCTCTGCATTTATTTCTGTAGAAAATGATGCTGCTATCTCAAAGGTTTATTTCAGGTTAACTGATGTTAAATTGGATTATTTTCTTTGTCATAAAAACCTCCAGTCGTTCATGGCAGATGGTTGCTCACAATGAGCCCGGTTCTGGTTCTGCTGCAGGTTTCTTCCTGTTAAAGGAAACTTTTCCTCTCCACTGTCGCTTCATGCATGCTCAGTGTGATGGACTGCTGTGAAGCCAACAACACAATGCAAACGATTGTCCAAGAAAAAGTGAATGCTGGTCGCAGAGCGGGACGGATCGGTCCAAGATATCGAGACTGAGTCAGTATCAGATCAATAACAGTCAAAACGTTTAATGATCTGCGAAACCAAATCATGTCAGTAAAACTTTTGACACTCGTTCCGCTGTAACTTCACTGAATGAAACGTTTTAACTAAAAATCATCAGACCAGACACAAACCAAGAGATCATATTGGAGTGAGACCTCTTGTTTATACACCAGCTTTGTTGCTCTGACGTCACAGGAAGTATTTTATAAACGTTTCCTACTGTAGTAAATATTAGTTTAATAAATTTCATATTGGGGAAAAATAATTTGCTGAAATGTTTTTTGGTCAGTATATTATTTCTTTGTAAGAATTTTTATTTTTATAATCGCCATTAAATACCAGAATGCTGGAAAGGACAGAAGGTTCTTAAAGAGACAGAGGCCAATTTCAATGCATCAGATATGGTTGAGACACAAAATCAATATTCTTTAAAGTTATACTTGCACCAACAACAGTTAATTATGCTAAAAAAGGGACTGTGTGCCTAGAAAATACACAACACTCACATGAGCCATAATTCAGCTGTAAAGACCAAAGTCCTAAAACGGAAAATGGTGAAATCTTTACTTTTCATGATTCCCCTTCAGTTCAGCCGTTTTTCACTCTGTCTCATGATGGCAGGAGCAGAGTCAGAAACCTGAAGCTATGAATGGTGTTAATGAGCACCGCGGGCCTGAAGGAGTCAAATAAACAATGTGGCTGAGTAAACAGACTTCATGCCCTGGAAGCAGAAGACGGCCAGTATCGGATAACATAGGGATGACGGTGCACCAGTCACTCACACCGCCTTCAAACGCCGCTGCTTTCATCACACAAAACACATGTGTTTTCAGCCAAGACGCCCTGAGACTCCAGGAACGGCAGCGTCTTCAGCTCCACGCTGGTCCCACACAAGGAAGAGGAGGCAGAGAGCATCATGGGAAATCTGGGCCTGTTTGCCTTTAAAGATAAACACAGGTCTCCTCTGTCATCAGAGGAAACACCACACATGAGGGTCCCTAAGCGGTACTTGAGGTTGTGTGAAGTGGGGTTGGGCGGAGTAGTCCTGAGCGGTTAGTATCTTACTCTGAGAATTATCTTCTTTTTTGACATTTGTCTCTGATGGATCTTCTTATCTTTGTTTTATTAATTGTCATGTTTGCGTGAATGTGTTGGCTGTCAGCACTACTCGTTGCAAATGGATTGTCCTTCAGGGACACAATAAAGTGAACTGAATTGAATTGGGAGAATTTTCACAAAGTTGTTTTTTTTTTTTTAAAACACAACGCTTTTCCATCCGATTGTTACTTTGACTGGGACACTTAGCACAAACCATGTATTTCAAAAACTCTATTTTTACTATTTTTTTCCTCTAATTGTTTCTGAGAGTATCAATAAATATCATATGATGAAATACTGTGTGCTTTTTAGTGATACAAATCACACTTCTTTATGACTCATTGATAATATGAAGGTTTTTCAGCAGCAGGGTTTGTGTTTGTTTGGTTCTGATTGCTGTCACAGCCAGACAGTTACATAAAAAAGTGATACATAGATTTTATCATCACTTTTATCAAAATACTAGCAGACAATATTGCGATCAAACCTTAAGTATCACCCACCCGTAATCTGATGCAGAACGAAATTCACCAGATAACTCGGAAAGACGTTTGATGTGTTTCAGATCAGAGATGCTCACTCCTGCAGGTTCATTCTCAACAATGCGATTTAGTATCGACTTGCTGTTTTTCTGTGCCTGAGCCAAATGAAGGAAGGAAACATTAGCATTGGCTAGCATTGGCTAGCATAGCCAGCGCTAGCATTTTCCTGTCTGGAGCAGGGAAATGCTAACATGTTTGTGTGTCTGTTCCTCCTCTTCACTCACAGAAATATTGTTGTAAATTCTCTAAATGACTTCTTAATCTGTAAATAATTGACATTGTGGCATAAAAAAAGAATATAAAGGCTGGAACTGGAATATTGAAGTGGAAATCTAAAGAAAGAGAGACAGAGTTTCTTAGGTTGTTTTCACACAGTCGGGTAAATTAAGTTTTATTGGGAACTAATTTGTTACATTTTCACCTCCTGCAGTTTATGATCATATTGCACTGAGTCAAACGATCTTAACCTTTTGGAAAACCTGTTCCCCTCCTCGCCTGTGGGGGCGCTGCACCAAGAACCACTGAAGGAAACAACCTGAAAACCTCTGAAGAATGAACTGAGTTCTATGTGGTGTGGTAGTTTAGCACGTCGATAAAAGAGCTAGAGGTTTTTATTCATCTTAAATGAGAAGCCAGAGGAAGATTCCTGCTGAATGGAGCAAAGCAGTGCGGCCCCTCCCCCACCTCATGCTGCCTACTGCCATCATTCTAAAAGAAAATCCTCAAACTTTCTCCTTTTTTTACAAGTAACCTGGTATTTCTGTGCATTTCTAATACGGCGCAGTCAGAGAGCAGCAATCAGACCCCAGCAGTGACTGTTCTCACATCGAAATGATAAACTTTCTACTTCCTGTCCTTTTCCTCAACAGTCGCCTTCTGGAGACAGAGGAATCCTAAACGGACATCTGCTGCCCAGATTGTTCAATAAAGTTAATCTTTGCTTTCACTGAATAAAGTAACTGGTCAGATCTGATGCTTCCTGCCTGGTTTCTACACACACGCCTGATGAAGTCTCTTCTCAAAACTACTGAGGCTGCGTTCACACAGCGGCTCTTCATGCTCAGTTCCAATTCTTTGATTCATTTTTTCTTTTTATGTGGTCGTTCATATTACTGAATGATGACTTCTGAATGAACGGTTCACAATCCCAAACAAGAACGCAGACATCACACAGCAGCGCACTGTTTATGAAAGTAATAACGGACGCTGATCAAATGAAAGCTGATCAAATGAAAGCTGATCAAATGAAAGCTGATCAAATGAAAGCTGATCAAATGAAAGCACAACTAATAGCAGCAGATATTTCTGGACCACTGACTGTAGAGGAATCTGTTTGTTTGTGGAGTCTGAACTGTGAGAGGTGGAACTGTAAGGTGATGCTTCACCTCTTCCTGAAATTCATAATTATAATTTTCAGTCATTGTTTACGAGCAGATCTGGCTTCTTCTGGTGCAGAATTGCGATGCATGTCTCACGACAATGACATAAAAGTCGGATAAAATGCGACAGGAAAGTTCAGACTTCAGACTCTTTGGAAACTATTTTAGATCCACATAAGGAAGTGGCACAAACTGGATTTTTGGGGGAATGAAAAGATCAGAATCGGGCCGTTCAGGCTGGCTTGGAAAAGTCAGATTTGGGTTTTCCTGCTGTGGGAACGTAGCCAAACTTCTCAGAAACACTAAGATGATCCCCAAACCCTTCGACTGGTGATTCAAACAAACAATAGAAAACGGATTGATTTGAAAACCTTTTGGCCTTCAGATGTTGCCACCCTGGGCGGTGAGCCGTAGTGCAGAGCAGTGATAATACGTAACCCACTGATTCACAGTTCAGCAAACTGTCCCAAATCTGCACACAGCTGCTTTAATCACAGTAATTAGCCTCACAAATGACGGAGAGAAGATGTTTAAACTTCCACTGTGACAAACTTTGGAAAGGAAATCCTGCAGTTGTTAGTTCAAAACTAAAACTGGAATTACTACCTATATATAAAACCTCATGCACTGAAAAAACACAACATCTTACCAAGTATTTCTGGTCTAATTTCTAGTGCAAATATCTTAGTGCACTTGAAATAAGACAAAACTAACACCTGGGTAACTTTTCATAAAGAAATAGGAGCTCGTTTTAAGTCAGTAATTCTTTAATATTGATGAAAAAGTTTTAGTTCCAGTTGCAGATTAATTATTTCACGTCTAACAAGACATTTTTGGCGAAATAATCCGCCAATGAAACAAATACTTTTTCATCAATATTAAGGAATTACTGACTTAAAAGGAGCTCCTGTTTCTTTATTAAAAGTTACTTGTAAGTTATTTTTTTCTTATTTCAAGTGTGTTAAGATATTTGCGGTAGAAACAAAATGACAGTAAGATTTTGTGCTTTTGCAGTGTGATGAAGAGATGCACCGGGACCTTTAACCTGCCATAAAAACTGCGGCATCCTGATGCTGTGGAAAGCCACCGTGGGTCTCTGCACATGCAGATGGTTCCCCCCACTGTCCGCTCCTCCGAAACACTGCGGCGGTGGCAGAGCAGCCGTTCAATCTGCGGTTTGGCAGCGCCGCTTGAGGTTGTTTTTCCGCACTCCGCAGAGGAGAGAGCGGCTTTTCCTGCGATTCCTGCTCTGAGCCGGCCGTCAGCACTTAGCGGGTATTAAAGGCCTCCACCGCAACAGCAGAATGATGTAACAGAAAAGGTGAATATGACGGACAAGAGCAGATATCAGTCATCAGGGTGAGATGGAAAGCTGCACAGAGAGGCGGATTCAACGACCCGGACTTTAACTTTGAAGTCCTAACAGTTAGATTAAAAGTTAAAAAGCGTTTGTGTGTTTAGTGAGAGATGAAAACCTGAGCTGACCACATTCTGAGCGGCGTTAGCTTAGCCCCCCAGTAAGGGCCCCATAATCCCAGCAAGCGTCTGGACCACTTTAACAGCACTAAGACCCAGACAGAAAATTACCTCAAGTGTTAACTTTTTCTCACATTTCTGCTGCATTAATGATTTACTGTGGATGCTAGCAGCTCCCGCCAGCGGCGTCAGGTTGGAAAAGGCAATTAGGGGTTTACGAGGGTCCGACGCTCCAAATTCCCACTAACGATTCACACATGACAGGAAGAGCTTGTTTCGGGTTTTATTCTGTGATTTTTGGAGTTCAATCCTGAATCATAAATTCCAATTTGGGCACTTAAGTAAAGGGAAATTCCGCCGTTTTTTGGACTGCATTTGATCAGTAATCCTTTAAGACATGGAAAGTAACATTCTACTCTAATCAAATAACCTTTACTATAAAGTTTGTGTCGTCTTAAACCATCATTTAATTCATTTTAAATGACACAAATGTGTCATTTTCATTGGTTCTCTTCGCCATTTAGATCACTTGAAAGGGAACAAAGTATGAAAACTGGAATATTTAGACCTAAACTGGATTATACTTCAGTTTATGATCTCAGAAATGCTTGTTATATTTATGAATATACTCAAGAATGTCTATTGCAGTGTCTTAAATGGTGTCTAGATTAAAAACCACCGTATTTATACTAGCATAACCTGAATATTATCAAAAAAATCGTAATTATTGGGAAGTAAAACTTTTACTTTTTATTTGGAAGATAATAAAACAGCTTCTCAGATGTTTTGGGAGCATTAAACTCATTTTAGACAGACTGCTGCTCTCAGACCACTGAAACCTAATTATAGTGCCTAATTATCCACTATAATAAGCGATCTGTAACAGTAAACTCTGTGATTTATGACACCTTTATTCTTTCTGCAAAACCGCAAGAAAAGGAGTAATTTCAGTGCTTTCATAACTTCAACGGTGAGTAAAACCTTTGCTTTGTAAAAGTGGATAAAAATGATAAAAGCAGCTACAGAGTAATTCCATCTTTTCTTCTGCATGTGAAACTCAGACACGTTTTAGGACTTTTAGAGTATTTTAATGGCGTCTAGCATAAAAACTGCAACACTTTGACAATTAAACTTGAACTACAGGTTCAACTCTCATCAGTTAAACTTAGGGTTGGACATTTTGAAGCTCATACTTTGTGTGAAACACAGAGCAGGTTATTTAAGTGCTGTTGTAGATCACTTTAAAGCACAAAAACACAATAATCTGCATTATTCTACAATCAAAGAATCTTAGAAACAGAGTTTGATGCCTAAGTTTCCGGTTCTACTTGTGAAAACACAAAAATACTGAATATTTCAAAGACTTTTAGGCATAAAGCACTTTTTAAATGTCTAATGTAAAAACAGCAAGATCTTGAGAAATCAAGCATTTAATGACTCAAGTTTCAAATCACCGATATTTTTTAAAGTGTTTGAAGATTAAGCCCATCAAATGTCACCTTAATGTCCATAAAAACAGTGAATTTTAACTTTTTTTGGTTGTTTGAGCAAACGCAGAGTAAAGGTTTCACCAAAACCAATCGATCAGTCCATAATCAATATTGAACAATCTAGTCCGTATTTGAGGCAAAGCGCTTTAGGTTCTGATCCTCAGCGGATCAAATGCAGTTCAGGCTCATTAAAAGCTGCGGAACTTGAACTGGGCAAGAAAAGAAGAGAAAAGAAACAAGAAATGGAGCAGAAAAGGAAAAGCAGCTACGATTTTATCTTACTCCTTTTTGTGCGTAAAATCACCAGACGTCATGTTTTAGCAGGTCGGGAATTGGAGGAGCGTACCTGCGGGAGGAGCCGCTGCTTCCTGGTGACCGGGGCGGACCGGTTCGCTGCCTGGGTCGGCGTCTCCTCCAGGGAAGAGGGCTTGATGGAGTTGGCTTTCGGACGCGCCTCGGACACCTGGGATGCCTCCGTCCTCACAGAAGCGACGAGAAACAGCACAAAGCAGCATCTACTCCAAGCTGAGTCGAGCATCCTCTAAATTAACACCGCGGTTTCAACGTAATGATAATAATAATAATCATAAAAAGAAGGTTTGATCCTGTGGAACAAGCTACAGGTTATGTCTGAGTGAGCAGCGCGCCCCGGCTCTGTCCGTGCGCCACGCACCGAGCGCGCTGGCGGGCTGAGTGATGAAGGAGTGTGTGTGTGTGAGGAGTGTGTGAGGAGGTCTCCACCGGCAGAGTGGCTCTCTGTCCTCCTGCAGGCTCCTTTATGATCGCAGATACTTTCTGTTTTTTTATAGGACTCTAATGAGTTTTCTTCCTCCGCCCCCATTCAGCATCTGACAAAGCCTGAAACTGATCCGCGGCTGCCGCTCCGACTGCAGCAGCGTCCGCCGGGAAAAGCCCATAAAATTATACACTGTGTGTTTTAACGGAGCACTTGACCCTTTTTACTGGGAGGTAAGATGGGGAAGAAAGGAGGCAAAGAAAAAGTCAGAGTTTGGCTGGTTTAAAAAGAGTCATTGTGAGAAAGGAGGAAACTTTTCCATCTTCAGAGTCATTCATTTATTTATGAGACTCTAATGTTCGGTACATTCTGGCTCCGTAATGTCGAATAAAAACTGATTTTCCCTCTGCTGTAGGTTGATTTAAAACTTTTCCACATTTTGTCAAACACTTCGGTGCATTTTATCAGGATTTTATGTGATAACCCAAAACCAGCAGAGAACCTGAAAGTTGTAGCAAAACTTCAACATATTTTTACTCCAGTAAAAGTAAAAAGTAGCCGTCCAATTATTCAAGTAAAAGTAAAAAAGTAGCCGTCCAATTACTCAAGTAAAAGTAAAAAGTAGCCGTCCAATTATTCAAGTAAAAGTAAAAAGTAGCCGTCCAATTATTCAAGTAAAAGTAAAAAGTAGCCGTCCAATTATTCAAGTAAAAGTAAAAAGTAGCCGTCCAATTATTCAAGTAAAAGTAAAAAGTAGCCGTCCAATTATTCAAGTAAAAGTAAAAAGTAGCCGTCCAATTATTCAAGTAAAAGTAAAAAAGGATTCAGCTAAAAGTTTCCTCACAAATTATCAATCATTTTATGTTTAAAAATCACATTATCAGACGGATTGAAACATAAAGTTAGATGGAAATCTTTTGATAATTTAAGAACCAAAATGATGACAATTTATATAAGAAACAAAAATAAATAAATTCAGGCAAAAGAAAATTTTTCCAAATCAGTTTCTTTCAATAAAAAAAAAAACTTATGAAACTAACAAAACTGCATGTGTGTCTGAGTCTGGTGAGTTTTTACAGACATTTTACTCCTAAATGTACATTTAAAAATAGTTACTGAAGTAAATGTAACTAAATGTAACTAGTTCACCTCTGCCCAAAACAAACATTCATCATTGTAAAGTGGGAGGAAAATAATGTCTAGTTTTTAAAATGTTTCACAAATATTTGTAAGACATTTTAAAACCAGAATAACCAAAAGTTTTTATTCTAATCAGTTCAACAATACTTTACTGATACCAACAGGAAATTAAATAAAATTATTGAAGTTGAGTAGTTGGAGATTCTGATGGCTGCAGATCTCCTGTTCCAGTCAGTGTTACAGCGGTTTGAAGAAGCCTCTGACTGAAGACACAGTTTTTCCCATCAGTCTCATGAAGAGGAGATTGGTGAATAGAAGCTGATGGTGTCAGTTTAGGTGAGATCTCTGTGATAATAATAATAATACTTAATGCTTTTTTTTTTACTGGAGTTCAACAGAATCAAACGAAACGACGCGACTTCAGACTTCAAGTTCTAAAAAGTGAGATTAGAACAGAAATTCTTTAAAAATCATGAAAACATTTCATTTAGCACATAATTATCAGAAATGTTTGAGCTCTGCTGTTTGGATCATAAAGGTCGTCCTGGGTCACTCTGGAGGAGCCGCAGAGCGCCAGCGCTCAGGTGGAAGAATCTGCTGACAGGAAAACTTTTGCTGGTGGGGGCAAGTTCAGCTCCTGACTTTTCCATTCAAGATGTCGCTTTTACCCCCGCTGCTACAAAATAAAACCAAGAGCTGCAAAAACTATTTTATGACATAAAATATGAAAGATAACAAAATTAAGCTAACATGTATTTCTATTTTCAGATTTAAGAACAAAATATATAATAAAAGAAAAAATATTGTAGAAAATGGGGTGAGACTTTCTATAAATATGGAAAGCAAAGAAAGAATTTGCTGCTTAGTTAATTATCTTTTGCAGATTTTGCACAAGAACTAGCAGAAAAACTCGGAAAATCTCCATTTCTTATCGCGTCCATGAATAAAAACATCAAAGTTTTGGTTTTCAGAGTTCAACATGTTAGAATGGCCCAGTCAAAGTCCAGAAACAAGTTGTATGATGTGCTTTTGACAGAAGCGCTGACCTCAGATACTTTCAATATTTATTTAACTTCGTTTATAATTTTTTTCTTACAAATTTTCCCCCCTTTTCTCCGTCTGAGTGGCACAAATAAAACAAAACACAAATTCACAAATCAACTTCAGATGAGAGTAAAAATCAATTAATTAATCAACTATTTTTATTTTAACGCCTAACTGCGTTTGAATACTTTTGAAAGTCACTGATTTTCCCACCAGCCTGATTTTATTCACATTTTCATGAAACTAATTCACTTTCTGCTCATTTTCGCATAATTTCTCTAATGAGTTTTAAAAAATAATTATTTTATCGCTGTGTAGAAAAAGACGTTTAATCCTGATATCCTCCATCAAGGTGGAAAATCTGAGGCCTAAATAAGATGGACTGCATGTGAACGAAGCCAACCAGGCCGCCCTCCCGGTGCAGAAACAGAGTCATCCTTCCCACAATGCATCAGTGACTCCCCACCTCATAATGCTTCACACACACAGCTCCGCAGCGCCTATTCAAGGCTGGGAGCTCGGCTGTGCTGGGATGAAACCAGTACACCGGTAAAGGCTTCTGACCTCCAGGGCGATCCATCACTTCCTGCAATTCAAAGTGTCACGTTCTTTTGTGGGAGACAAAGGGAGACCAACTGAACTGGGGAGTGGGAGGAAGTTTTGGACTTGTCTGATGTAACCGAAGACGCTCCGAGGTGACACCGGTTTAGCCGTCGTTGTCACCTGAGCACGCAATTTTTTACCATGAAAGACTCCCGTCTGACAGATGCCTTTAACAGAATACATTCAAGAAAAGAAAAGAGCTTCATCTGTTTTCAGAGAACTTTACATCTGGAAAGGAGGTTTTTACACGCAGGACAACCCCACAGTCACTCCTGTGGATTTAGATTCCAGTGACTCAGATTTTAGGCTTTCTGGAGGTGTTGACCATCTGGTCCAGCTTCTTGTTTTCTTCTTTTGTCTTTAATTTTAAGAACAAAGTGCAGCTGACATGGCCAGAAACAAGGAGAGGAGCAAAGTGAGTGAAAAGCAGCTAAAGTTGAACAAAAACCGTAAAAATACGCTCAAAAAGACAAAACCGTAGAAAGCCTCAGTCGAAATCAGCTTTATTTGAAAAACCTGTGGAGAAAAACAAGAACTTTGACTTTTACTTTGACAATAACCACAGAATAAAGTCTAAATATATTTTTATAAGTCTGAATAATTCAGTTCGCTCTGGATAAACAGAATTTTATGTCATTTTAAATCACCAATAATTTGAATCCTTGATCATTGTAAGTTTTAGTTTGAGTTTTAAAAAAGGGAGAATTTGGAGCAACATTGCAGAAAATTGTTAATAGAAGGAGAAAACGTCTCTTAGGTCCCGTGCAGGACTTTTGTGGACTTTCCCCATAAAAACATGACTTCCAGATAATGATCATCAGCTGGAGTAACGATGGTTTAGGCCTGAAACTTCTTTTGTTTTCTAGTTTTCACATTTTTAACAGACACTGCAAAGCCCTCTGTCAGGATCAGATGACAGGAATAAACAGAAAAAAGCAACCAACCAACGTCCAAATGAAAACTCAGGAAGCCTAAAACTGGAGCTGCAAACATCTTTAAGCAAACTATGTTTAGATGCCTGAAAGGAAAATGCAGAGAAACCCAAAGTTTTCATTTTGACATGTTTATAAAATCTTTCTAGGTGGTGAAATGGGGATTAAGTTGCACAGATTCAAAACAAAACGAATGAAAAAAATGCTAATTCTTTCCGTCAGTGCCGGGCGGGGCCCAGCTGGATTCTGTCCGTCCTCGGTACAGAAATGAAACAGCTGAAAAAGAAAAACAGTGATGTCTCACAAGGATTGCAGAGCATCTGAGGCTTTTCAGGCCCATTCATCACTTTCTACACAAATGAAAAACTGCTGAAAATACAGAGAGGAAAACAATCTGCTTGGTGCTGATGAGAGTGGAAACATCTAAGGAAGTGGAGCAGATGAGAAACGACAGAGTAACATCTGCTAACGGAGGAGGATGAGGAGGAGGAGGAGGAGGAGGAGGAGGAGGAGGAGGAGGAGGAGGAGGAGGAGGAGGAACAACGTTCTGGAGCTTCAGATGAAGATTCTCCAGGTGCCGAAATCGAAGCAGAAGTTTCTCTTCGTGCTTCACAAGGTGTCAACTGAATATGATTTCCAGCTGGTTGGAACCGCAACCTAAACAGACTATTACTCTGCTAATGCTAACGTCAGTGGAAGCTAATGCTAAAGCGCCAAGTCCAGCCATGTTGCCACCAACAATGTGTAAATGACTCAACATAGTACAACAAACTCAAGAAGGCAAAACTTGTTATCACTCAACTGAACGTTCTGCAGGCCTTCAGTCAGTTAAAAGATGTCAAACTTTATTTTATTTATTAATTTATTTCTAAATGTTATCGTCTCAAAATAAAAGCGTTCATTTATTTGTTTATTCAGCTTAAAATTTACAAAACTGCTAAATAATTGAGCACCTTAGGATAAATCTGGGAGAATTAAGTTAGGGGAAGCTAAGTTCGCTAAACATGTTCAACGTTAGCAAAAAAGCTAAAGAGCTAAATGAAACATTAGCTCTTCTCTCAGTGGAAGTGATTATTTCTCCAGGAAACGGTTCCACTGTCACACAGAGAGCAACTCACTGCAAATCTGTGACATTTTAATTAGCCGTCACTTTTACTGATTTTAAAATATGAGCTACTAAAGCATCAGGTTTCCTATCAGGTGTGGTAATCTCAGATCTGAGATCATGATCTAGCAGAAAGATTTCTGGCATGAACTGACAACCTGAGTAAACCAGTTGCATGGATGTTAAAGGTTCCCTGAGTTTCCTGTACATTTCATCACACAGACACTTTTATTGTCGGAAAAGCGAAGCCGCCTTAATGTTGGAGGTTTCACAGTTTTCCATAAATTCACCCAGCAAATGTTTCTCAAGCAAAGTCGCAGAGGAAGATATTGCATAGAAAAGTTTATATTAAAATGCTTTCATGCACTTCAGAATGACAGTTTTGGATGTTTCTTCTTTTACCAGTGGCAGCTTCTCTTCCTCTTCTGATTCCTGCTTTCACATGTTGTCGCCATAGAAGTCTCCAAAAACAGAAAAAAGTCACTAAATTTGTTACTATTTTCTTATTTGAGAAAAAAACAAAACAATATAGCAACAAAGTCCATTTCCACTGCCCATGCTCAACGCTGCTCATCCCTCACCTGGCCACGCCCCTAACTGCCGCTTGGCTCCGCCCACTTCGTGGCATTTTTCAACATTTGATGGGGCGGAGTTATTCTTCTACATCAGTTCCAGCTTAATAATGTGGCTCTCCACATCCAGATCTTCTTAATATCAAGTCCATAAAATAATTTTCTAAAGACATTTCCAGATCTAGTTTGTATTTTTATGCCGGTAAAAGTGAAATGAATCCACTTCTCTGACTGTTCCTTCAAACTGGGCCAACTTCTTTCACCAGGAAGTTGAGCTTTGCTTGCAGGACTTCCTTTAGCTTCACATTCCAGGCAGATCAACTGAAGACGGCAGCGAACGGCCGGCTGGTCGGCCGTCCGGCTCGGCTTTGTTTAAAGACGGACATGTTGCTCAGGAGATAATTGTCTCTCTCCTCTCATTTCCCTGGAAGATGGATTAGGCCGTCTGTGAAGATCCGGGTCTTCGTTCGGGAACATGAATGCATCCTGTCACTGACTTCCACTGACTCAGATTATTTAATCGATAGCAGTGACCCTGCCCTGGCAGAATGCTGACCACATGAAAGCATGAAGCGCTGTGGCATTCGAGGACGCATAAGGAAGGCCATTACTGCCTCTAAATCAAAATGTGCCCAGTCTGCCTCAGGCTGTGGGGGCAGCGGTTCACACAAGGGCAGTGAGAATCAGGTCCTCTTATAGGAGGAACTGCGTTGGTTTCTTTTTATGCAGGGTGAAATAACAGCCAAACTGCATTAACTGAATAATTTGGGTTATTTTACCGTTTCAAGAGAAAAACATTGGGGTTCATCTTTCAAAGTCATACTATCACTATGCAAGTCATTCATTTATAAATGTATCAATTTCAAACTAAAAATGTAATTAGCAAGATAAATAGTTTTATTTGAGGCTACAACATTTAGCTAGCAAGCTAAATATTTAGCTTGAAGCCAAATATTTAGATTGCTATTTAGTCAGAAGCTGAATGTTTTGCAAGCTAATTTGCGTATTTGCACATTTTTTTAGCTCCCAGCTAAGTATTTAGCTTGCTTACTGAATATTTAGCCTGAAATATTTAGTTTGAAGCTATATTTAGCTAGATAATTTCTGAGATAATAATTAGCTTTTTAACTAAATATTGAGCTTGAAGATAAATTGCAAATAGCATATTTAGCTAGTTTAATATTTGGTTTTGAAATGGAGCTTTAGCGAAAGTTCAAGCTGGAAGACTCCGCCCCCTTCGTTCGCGCATCGACGTCATGCTCATCTCCGACCTCAGCGCTGGACCTCACCCGGCGCGTTCAATCAGCAATCAGGCTCTGCATAAAAGGATCCACATCCAAGCCGTCAGCTGCTTCCCAGCTGCGTTCAATCCGTTCATCGCACGTCTCAGCTTCTCCACAGCCTCGTGATTCCCCGTCCTTCGACCTCGCATCTTGCGTTGGCCCTTTCTTTTCCACTCAGACGCTCCTCGGATGCAAGATATTTCTCCTGGCCTCAGCCTCAGTCATTTGAAGCATCTTCTCCCGTGGCACGGAGATGGTTGGAGGTTAACTTTTAATAACTCCAGCTAACAAGTGAAAGCTGCACAGACTTTTCTTTCAGCCGCTGCTCGTCGTCCACACTCACTCCGCCACATACACCGTCTCTCTCCCGCTCCTGAAGAATGCGGGGTTTTCTTAGTACGCAGCGCCCCCTTTAGACCGGAGGACGACTGCCACACATCTCATTCACCCACACACAGCATACACACAACTCACTGAGCTAATCATCACATACAGTGGAGGCACTTTCCGCAACAGTGGGTAACTATGGCAACCTGTGACAGTTTAAAAGCCCGCCTACTCTTTCTGCAGTTAGGTTGCGCACGCATCCGCTGTGTTAACAAAATCCGTCAGAGGAGCCCACTCTGAATGTCAAACAAAACTGTGACGTCACAATGTGACATCACAATAGAACTCCAAAGGCAGAATTCTGACATCACCAGCGTTTATATAAGCTCGTCACATCCATCTACCTTCATCGCAACCTGTTAGCAGCCGTTGGCGATAGTGTCTCGTGAGAAGTTACTTAGCAGTACGTAGTAGGATTTTCAACTTTGAGATCTACTGAATTTCTAGAGAAGTGATCTATCTTAGAACCATAAGCAAAAGTTAAAATGGAGTCCAACCAAGACGTAGCATCCAACAACATCGTCAAGAGGGAAGTACAGCCACCCAAGCCACCCAAGCGCAAGAAGAAGATGTCATTTTCAGTCTGGTGGGCGCTGCATGGATCTGAGGAGCATACGAAGTCAACTGAAAACATGGAACAGCAAGACTCTTCGTTGGTTATTGACAATGGATCGAGCGCCAAAGCACCGCAAAAAGTAGATCTAAAAGGGGATGGACAGGAACCTCAGAGTGAGTCCAACGAAAACAACCAGGTAGCATTTAAAACCTGTTCGGAGGAAGACATCCCCACTGACAAAGAGGTTTCTGCTGGAAATATCAAAAAGCAGAAGGATTCACTGGCCATTGTAGACGAGTCCATCACTGGAGTGCAGGAGAAAGTCGACATAACAGAGAAAGAACATTCTAAGTCTGAGGAAAGGCCACCAAAGACAAAGATTTGCAAAGAGGAACTTGTTAGTTTCACATCAGAGCCGGTGACCGAAAAGAAACCCGTCACAGAAACGCAGAAGAAAGTCAACCAGAAAGGGGAAAAACAGTCAAAGACTAAGCGCAACAAGAAGAAACCTCTATTGTGGAAATCTTTCCCCGAGACTGATGCTTGCATCGATCTGACATTTTTCACTGAAAACAGTGAAATTGATGATGGTCCTCTGCCAGAAAACCAAAATAATCAGGGAGCTTTTTCCAGCAGCAAAAAGAAGACCTTGTGGAAAATGCTCCCAAAGTCAGAACCTTGCATAGATGTAAGTTTTTTTGCTGAGACTATTGAAACCAAAAATGTTTCAATGCCTGCCGAATGTAAGAAGTCTGCATTGGAACATATGGAAATACAAAAATACTTACTGAAACAGCTCGATGACATGTTCAAAGTAAATGAGAAACTAAACGCTGAACTTAAACAGCAAAAAGAACTGATGAGGAAATTACTCTCAGAGACAAGACAGAGGAAGAAGACTACGGTTTCTGTTCAAACTCAAAGCGAATTACAAGGCACCTCACAAGTTTCCCAATGTGTTTCAGTCCAAACAGAGATGGATGTGCCTGAAACCATATGTAGCTTGAAACAAATCCGACAATCAGTATCAACGCAAACGGAGATGGATGTGCTGGAGAACCGATGTCACTTGGAACCAGTATATAAAAGCATTCCAACCCAAACTGAGCTTTTCTTATTGCTTAGAAAGCAATCCACTGAAACAGAAAGGAACAGACATCAGGATCGGCAGACAACAGTATTCAAGAGCTCAACAGGTGAGAACAGCAGAGAGTCAGCAAGGAGAGATGCATCTGACCTGAAAGTTGTCTGTAATGAAACCGTTTCTGGGGAGAACATTGAAAAAGAACTTTCAGTCCTAGAAATCGTTGGAGACCAGGCAGAGGCCATAAAAAATGAGATTCACATAAAAGAAACAGCCATTGGTGAAGTACTGAAGGTGACAGAAGAAGGCACGGTCTCCATAACACAACAGAATGGAGACCCGAAGGATCAAAAACGATCAAAGAAATGTAAACGTAAGGTGAAGAGAAAGGCAGCGACAAGAGATGCGTCTGAACTGGACAGCCTCTGTAAGGGAAACGTTTCTGGTGACAACAATGAAAAAGGAGTTACAGTACCGGAAATGGTTGGAGACCAGACAGAGAGCATCGAAAAAGATATTAACACGAAAGAAACAGCCATCGATGAAGTACTGAAGGTGACAGAAGAAGGCACGGTCTCCATGACACCACAAAATGGAGACCCGAAGGATCAAAAACGATCAAAGAAACGTAAACGCAAGGTCAAGAGAAAGGCAGCGAGAAGAGATGCGTCTGAACTGGACAGCCTCTGTAAGGGAAACGTTTCTGGTGACAACAATGAAAAAGGAGTTTCAGTACTAGAAATAGCTGGAGACCAGACAGAGAGCATTGAAAAAGATATTGACATGAATGAATCTGCCATGGGTGAAGTACTACCGGTGATAGAAGAAGGCACGGTCTCCATGACACCACAAAATGGAGACGTGAAGGTTGAGAAAAGGCGTTCAAAGAAACGTAAACGCAAGGTCAAGAGAAAGGCAGCGACAACAGATGCGTCTGAACCGGACATCCTCTGTAAGGGAAACGTTTCAGGCGACAACGATGAAAAAGGAGTTTCAGTACTAGAAATAGCTGGAGACCAGACAGAGAGCATTGGAAATGATATTAACACGAAAGAAACAGCCATCGATGAAGTACAGCAGGTGATAGAAGAAGGCACGGTCTCCATGACACCACAAAATGGAGACGTGAAGGTTGAGAAAAGGCGTTCAAAGAAACGTAAACGCAAGGTCAAGAGAAAGGCAGCGACAACAGATGCGTCTGAACCGGACAGCCTCTGTAAGGGAAACGTTTCTGGAACAAACATAGACCAAGAAGTTTCTACAATAGAAACAACTGGGGATCAAACCGCCTTGATTAAAAACGATATTCAGACAATAGAAACAGAAATCTCTAAAGAACAGCAGGTCGCTGGAGAAAAAACTGAACTTGGGACAGTTTCAGAAGACGTAGCATGTAAAGTTGAGGCAGTTTCCACAGAGGAGGAGTGTGGTCCATTGGAAAATCAGACATCGCTTCCACAAACAATTGTTACGTTAAACAAAGATGAAGTCCAAACACCACCTCAGGAATTGGAGCCGCAATCAGCTGGTGAGTCAGCTGAGGAGAAGAATATTTCTGAAGGAGAAGAGAACCCCAAGAAAAAGAAATCGCTGTGGAAGCGAATCAAAAAGGCTCTGACTCCACCTCCTCTACGCCTGTTCAAAAACAGATGCAAAGTCCATCCAGCTTAGACATCAACTGATGTCTAAAGTAGATTTAAAAGGGGGCGGGGCCACGTGTGTTTTGGTGATTGGCGGTAATTTGAAAAAAAGCTACTGTGATTTTTAATTGGACATTTTAATATTGAAAAGACAGGACTGCACGGTGGGACATGTCTCGCCGTGCAGGTGTGGGTTCACTCCGGGGGCTCCGGCTTCCCCCACGTTCAACCACATCAGTAGTCATCTTCATCCATTGTAAGATGTTTAATTCTAATTCGAAACAGAAAATCAGAAAACCACATTTTTTAATTAGAGGGAGATTTAGAGACAGAAAATGTAAACAACGTGGAACAAAAAGAGGATTTTAAAAGTCTAAACCGATACAAACTGGGAAAAATTTAGGAAACTTTATCTTCCTGATCAATCAATCAATCAAATTTTATTTGTATAGCACATTTCAGCAGCAAGGCATTTCAAAGTGCTTTACATCATTAAAAAAACAGTCATGTGGCCTTAAATAAACAACAAAAATGTCTGTGAAACGTATGATTTTATACATACATGTGTACATATCTGCCTCTCTATAAATATATATAAATCTATATATAGATGTGTATGCATATCTATATATCGATGTCAATCTCTATATATATATATATATACCTCTCTCTCTATATATATATACATATAAATCTATATATAGATATCTATGTATATCTTTATATGGATGTCAATCTATATATACCTCTCTCTCTCTCTCTCTCTCTCTCTATATATATATATATATATATATATATATATATATGCCCCTCTACATACATATAAATCTATATATAGATGTGTATGCATATCTATAAATGGATGTCAATCTATAAATATATACCTCTCTCTCTCTATATATATATATATATATATATATATATATATATATATATATATATAAATGTGTATGCATATCTGTGTATGCGTATAATGTGTTAAATAAATCCGTGACGTCACATTGTGACGTCATAGTCAAACAAAACTGTGACGTCATAGTATGACATCACAATAGAACTCCAAAAGCTGAATTCCGACATCACCAGCGTTTATATAAGCTCGTCACATCCACCTACCTTCCATCTACCTTCATCGCAATATTCATATATATATATATATATATATATATATATATATATATATAATATGCCTCTATATACATATAAATCTATATATAGATATCTATGTATATCTTTATATGAATATCAATCTATAAATTTATACGTCTTCCGCTCTCTCTCTCTCTCTATATATATATATATATATATATATATAAATAAAAATGTGCCCCTTTGTGCTTCATGCGTTTCATGCGCTGCATACCCACTTTTTGCGCCACTGATCACAGCCGCCTGAATATCCGGTTCAGGTTTTCACTCCATGACGTTTGTGTTATTAACAAGCTAATTGTAGAAGAAACAAGTCAACGTTGAGGAAGCTAGCACGCTGCATTGTGAAAACCCTAATGATCAGCATGGAGGCAGCGTTATGTCTTTGTGAAGTTGCCATGGCGCTCAACTCATATGAACTTTTTACCTTCAGCACAGGTGTTAACTTAAACAAAAACACCTTGAACTGTGGAGTCCCTGGTCACAGCGGTCTGACTGCACTGATTTATCTTTCCTGATGTCTTTAAACACAATCACATTAATCTCAAGCATAGTTTTGTTCTAAGTAACAACCCTCAAAATAATTCAAACAGGAACACTGTAGGTATTCAATCAGCCAACAGAATCCTCTGCTTGGGTTTACGTGCTTTAACGAAACACGTAAAATAAAAGCTTCTGAGAATAAAATAAGTTTTTTGTCAAGCAGATCACCTTAGTGTCTTCACTTGCTCAGTAAAATAGTGTTCTGCAGGAAATAACCTGTAAAATATTGGCAATGCTGAATGTAGGCTGCGTACAGCGCGTGTTTTCTTTAGACCAATCAAATTGCCCCTCACAGCCGCCACATTCATGCAGACCAATCAAATCGCCCCTCACAGCCGCCACATTCATGTAGACCAATCAAATCGCCCCTCACAGCCGCCACATTCATGTAGACCAATCAAATCGCCCCTCACAGCCGCCACATTCATAAAGACCAATCAAATCGCTCCTCACAGCCGCCACATTCATGACCAATCAAATCGCATCTCACAGCCGCCACATTCATAAAGACCAATCAAATCGCTCCTCACAGCCGCCACATTCATGAAGACCAATCAAATCGCATCTCACAGCCGCCACATTCATGAAGACCAATCAAATCGCATCTCACAGCCGCCACATTCATGTAGACCAATCAAATCGCCCCTCACAGCCGCCACATTTATTTAGACCAATCAAATCGCCCCTCACAGCCGCCACATTCATGTAGACCAATCAAATCGCCCCTCACAGCCGCCACATTCATGTAGACCAATCAAATCGCCCCACACAGCCGCCACATTCATGTAGACCAATCATATCGCCCGTCACAGCCGCCACATTCATGTAGACCAATCAAAGCGCCCCACACAGCCGCCACATTCATGTAAACCAATCAAATCGCCCCACACAGCCGCCACATTCATGTAGACCAATCAAATCGCCCCTCACAGCCGCCACATTCATAAAGACCAATCAAATCGCTCCTCACAGCCGCCACATTCATGAAGACCAATCAAATCGCATCTCACAGCCGCCACATTCATGTAGACCAATCAAGGACGTGATTCCCCGTCCTTCGACCTCGCATCTTGCGTTGGCCCTTTCTTTTCCACTCAGACGCTCCTCGGATGCAAGATATTTCTCCTGACCCCAGCCTCAGTCATTTGAAGCATCTTCTCCCGTGGCACGGAGATGGTTGGAGGTTAACTTTTAATAACTCCAGCTAACAAGTGAAAGCTGCACAGACTTTTCTTTCAGCCGCTGCTCGTCGTCCACACTCACTCCGCCACATACACCGTCTCTCTCCCGCTCCTGAAGAATGCGGGGTTTTCTTAGTACGCAGCGCCCCCTTTAGACCGGAGGACGACTGCCACACATCTCATTCACCCACACACAGCATACACACAACTCACTGAGCTAATCATCACATACAGTGGAGGCACTTTCCGCAACAGTGGGTAACTATGGCAACCTGTGACAGTTTAAAAGCCCGCCTACTTTTTCTGCAGTTAGGTTGCGCACGCATCCGCTGTGTTAACAAAATCCGTCAGAGGAGCCCACTCTGAATGTCAAACAAAACTGTGACGTCACAATGTGACATCACAATAGAACTCCAAAGGCAGAATTCTGACATCACCAGCGTTTATATAAGCTCGTCACATTCATCTACCTTCATCGCAACCTGTTAGCAGCCGTTGTCGATAGTGTCTCGTGAGAAGTTACTTAGCAGTACGTAGTAGGATTTTCAACTTTGAGATCTACTGAATTTCTAGAGAAGTGATCTATCTTAGAACCATAAGCAAAAGTTAAAATGGAGTCCAACCAAGACGTAGCATCCAACAACATCGTCAAGAGGGAAGTACAGCCACCCATGCCACCCAAGCGCAAGAAGAAGATGTCATTTTCAGTCTGGTGGGCGCTGCATGGATCTGAGGAGCTTACAATGTCAACTGAAAACATGGAACAGCAAGACTCTTCATTGGTTATTGACAATGGATCGAGCGCCAAAGCACCGCAAAAAGTAGATCTAAAAGGGGATGGACAGGAACCTCAGAGTGAGTCCAACAAAAACAACCAGGTAGCATTTAAAACCTGTTCGGAGAAAGACATCCCCACTGACAAAGAGGTTTCTGCTGGAAATATCAAAAAGCAGAAGGATTCACTGGCCATGGTAGACGAGTCCATCACTGGAGTGCAGGAGAAAGTCGACACAATAGAGAAAGAACATTCTAAGTCTGAGGAAAGGCCACCAAAGACAAAGATTTGCAAAGAGGAACTTGTTAGTTTCACATCAGAGCCGGTGACCGAAAAGAAACCCGTCACAGAAACACTGAAGAAAGTCAACCAGAAAGGGGAAAAACAGTCAAAGACTAAGCGCAACAAGAAGACGCCTCTATTGTGGAAATCTTTCCCCGAGACTGATGCTTGCATCGATCTGACATTTTTCACTGAAAACAGTGAAATTGATGATGGTCCTCTGCCAGAAAACCAAAATAATCAGGGAGCTTTTTCCAGCAGCAAAAAGAAGACCTTGTGGAAAATGCTCCCAAAGTCAGAACCTTGCATAGATGTAAGTTTTTTTGCTGAGACTATTGAAACCAAAAATGTTTCAATGCCTGCCGAATGTAAGGAGTCTGAATTGGAACATATGGACGTACAAAAGTACTTACTGAAACAGCTCGATGACATGTTCAAAGTAAATGAGAAACTAAACGCTGAACTTAAACAGCAAAAAGAACTGATGAGGAAATTACTCTCAGAGACAAGACAGAGGAAGAAGACTACGGTTTCTGTTCAAACTCAAAGCGAATTACAAGGCACCTCACAAGTTTCCCAATGTGTTTCAGTCCAAACGGAGATGGATGTGCCTGAAAACATATGTAACGTGAAACAAATCCGACAATCAGTATCAACGCAAACGGAGATGGATGTGCTGGAGAACCGATGTCACCTGGAACCAGTATATAAAAGCATTCCAACCCAAACTGAGCTTTTCTTATTGCTTAGAAAGCAATCCACTGAAACAGAAAGGAACAGACATCAGGATCGGCAGACAAAAGAATTCAAGAGCTCAACAGGTGAGAACAGCAGAGAGTCAGCAAGGAGAGATGCATCTGACCTGAAAATTGTCTGTAATGAAACCATTTCTGGGGAGAACATTGAAAAAGAACTTTCAGTCCTAGAAATCGTTGGAGACCAGGCAGAGGCCATAAAAAACGAGATTCACATAAAAGAAACAGCCATTGTTGAAGTACTGAAGGTGACAGAAGAAGGCACGGTCTCCATGACACCACAAAATGGAGACGTGAAGGTTGAGAAAATGCGTTCAAAGAAACGTAAACGCAAGGTTAAGAGAAAGGCATCGACAAGAGATGCGTCTGAACTGGACATCCTCTGTAAGGGAAACGTTTCAGGCGACAACGATGAAAAAGGAGTTTCAGTACTAAAAATAGCTGGAGACCAGACAGAGAGCATCGAAAAAGATATTGACATGAATGAATCAGCCATGGGTGAAGTACTACCAGTGATAGAAGAAGGCACGGTCTCCATGACACCACAAAATGGAGACCCGAAGGATCAAAAACGATCAAAGAAATGTAAACGCAAGGTCAAGAGAAAGGCAGCGACAAGAGATGCGTCTGAACTGGACATCCTCTGTAAGGGAAACGTTTCTGGTGACAACGATGAAAAAGGAGTTTCAGTACTAGAAATAGCTGGAGACCAGACAGAGAGCATCGAAAAAGATATTAACACGAAAGAAACAGCCATCGATGAAGTACAGCAGGTGATAGAAGAAGGCACGGTCTCCATGACACCACAAAATGGAGACGCGAAGGATCAAAAACGATCAAAGAAATGTAAACGCAAGGTCAAGAGAAAGGCAGCGAGAAGAGATGCGTCTGAACTGGACAGCTTCTGTAAGGGAAACGTTTCTGCTGACAACAATGAAAAAGGAGTTACAGTACCGGAAATGGTTGGAGACCAGACAGAGAGCATCGAAAAAGATATTCACATGAATGAATCTGCCATGGGTGAAGTACTACCAGTGATAGAAGAAGGCACGGTCTCCATGACACCACAAAATGGAGACGCGAAGGTTGAGAAAAGGCGTTCAAAGAAACGTAAACGCAAGGTCAAGAGAAAGGCAGCGACAACAGATGTGTCTGAACCGGACAGCCTCTGTAAGGGAAATGTTTCTGGAACAAACATAGACCAAGAAGTTTCTACAATAGAAACAACTGGGGATCAAACCGCCTTGGTTAAAAACGATATTCAGACAATAGAAACAGAAATCTCTAAAGAACAGCAGGTCGCTGGAGAAAAAACTGAACTTGGGACAGTTTCAGAAGACGTAGCATGTAAAGTTGAGGCAGTTTCCACAGAGGAGGAGTGTGGTCCATTGGAAAATCAGACATCGCTTCCACAAACAATTATTACGTTAAACAAAGATGAAGTCCAAACACCACCTCAGGAATTGGAGCCGCAATCAGCTGGTGAGTCAGCTGAGGAGAAGAATATTTCTGAAGGAGAAGAGAACCCCAAGAAAAAGAAATCGCTGTGGAAGCGAATCAAAAAGGCTCTGACTCCACCTCCTCTACGCCTGTTCAAAAACAGATGCAAAGTCCATCCTGCTTAGACATCAACTGATGTCTAAAGTAGATTTAAAAGGGGGCGGGGCCACGTGTGTTTTGGTGATTGGCGGTAATTTGAAAAAAAGCCACTGTGATTTTTAATTGGACATTTTAATATTGAAAAGACAGGACTGCACGGTGGGACATGTCTCGCCGTGCAGGTGTGGGTTCACTCCGGGGGCTCCGGCTTCCCCCACGTTCAACCACATCAGTAGTCATCTTCATCCATTGTAAGATGTTTAATTCTAATTCGAAACAGAAAATCGGAAAACTACATTTTTTAATTAGAGGGAGATTTAGAGACAGAAAATGTAAACAACGTGGAACAAAAAGAGGATTTTAAAAGTCTAAACCGATACAAACTGGGAAAAATTTAGGAAACTTTATCTTCCTGATCAATCAATCAATCAAATTTTATTTGTATAGCACATTTCAGCAGCAAGGCATTTCAAAGTGCTTTACATCATTAAAAAAACAGTCATGTGGCCTTAAATAAACAACAAAAATGTCTGTGAAACGTATGATTTTATACATACATGTGTACATATCTGCCTCTCTATAAATATATATAAATCTATATATAGATGTGTATGCATATCTGTATATCGATGTCAATCTATATATATATATATATACCTCTCTCTCTCTCTCTATATATATATATATATACATATAAATCTATATATAGATATCTATGTATATCTTTATATGGATGTCAATCTATATATACCTCTTTCTCTCTCTCTCTCTCTCTCTATATATATATATGCCCCTCTACATACATATAAATCTATATATAGATGTGTATGCATATCTATAAATGGATGTCAATCTATAAATATATACCTCTCTCTCTCTCTCTCTCTGTATATATATATATATATATATATATATATATAAAAATGTGTATGCATATCTGTGTATGCGTATAATGTGTTAAATAAATCCGTGACGTCACATTGTGACGTCATAGTCAAACAAAACTGTGACGTCATAATATGACATCACAATAGAACTCCAAAAGCAGAATTCTGACATCACCAGCGTTTATATAAGCTCGTCACATCCATCTACCTTCCATCTACCTTCATCGCAATATTCATATATATATATATATATATATATATATATATATATATATATATATATATATAATATGCCTCTATATACATATAAATCTATATATAGATATCTATGTATATCTTTATATGGATGTCAATCTATAAATATATACCTCTTTCTCTCTCTCTATATATATATATATTTATATAAATATATATAATATGCCTCTACATACATATAAATCTATATATAGATATCTATGTATATCTTTATATGAATATCAATCTATAAATTTATACGTCTTCCGCTCTCTCTCTCTCTCTCTCTCTATATATATATATAAATAAAAATGTGCCCCTTTGTGCTTCATGCGTTTCATGCGCTGCATACCCACTTTTTGCGCCACTGATCACAGCCGCCTGAATATCCGGTTCAGGTTTTCACTCCATGACGTTTGTGTTATTAACAAGCTAATTGTAGAATGAACAAGTCAACCTTGAGGAAGCTAGCACGCTGCATTGTGAAAACACTAATGATCAGCATGGAGGCAGCGTTATGTCTTTGTGAAGTTGCCATGGCGCTCAACACATATGAACTTTTTACCTTCAGCACAGGTGTTAACTTAAACAAAAACACCTTGAACTGTGGAGTCCCTGGTCACAGCGGTCTGACTGCACTGATTTATCTTTCCTTATGTCTTTAAGCACAATCACATTAATCTCAAGCATAGTTTTGTTCTAAGAAACAACCCTCAAAATAATTCAAACAGGAACACTGTAGGTATTCAATCAGCCAACAGAATCCTCTGCTTGGGTTTACGTGCTTTAACGAAACACGTCAAATAAAAGCTTCTGAGAATAAAATAAGTTTTTTGTCAAGCAGATCACCTTAGTGTCTTCACTTGCTCAGTAAAATAGTGTTCTGCAGGAAATAACCTGTAAAATATTGGCAACGCTGAATGTAGGCTGCGTACAGCGCGTGTTTTCTTTAGACCAATCAAATCGCCCCTCACAGCCGCCACATTCATGTAGACCAATCAAATCGCCCCTCACAGCCGCCACATTCATGTAGACCAATCAAATCGCCCCTCACAGCCGCCACATTCATGTAGACCAATCAAGGACGTGATTCCCTGTCCTTCGACCTCGCATCTTGCGTTGGCCCTTTCTTTTCCACTCAGACGCTCCTCGGATGCAAGATATTTCTCCTGGCCCCAGCCTCAGTCATTTGAAGCAGCTTCTCCCGCCTATCGCTCACCTGCCTGGGGTTTCATTTACTCCACGATCAACCTCAGAGAAAAAAAAAAAAAAAAAAACATAACAAACCCTCCGGTCAACTTGTTAACTTTGACCTTCGGCCAGTGACGCACGACGCATTACCTCCCGCACAGTCTGTGAGACAAGGTAGTCAATTGCGGAGCTCTACGTGAAGGTGACGGCCTGTCTAAAGAAAGACGACAGAATCAAAGAGGATCCGATGGAAGCGGCAAAAGGCCGTCTTCCTCCGCCTGCCAAGCTTCTCTCACTTCCGCATGCCGTTATGGTCGGCATCTTTCCGGATTTCCCCCTCTACGCCCGTCTCGGGTTGCCAGGATGCTCCTCAGATGCAAGAGATTCCTCGATGATTTCAAGTAGCGTCTCCCCCTTTCTCTCGCCCGACTGGGATTTCTCCATCTCCCGCTCCCTCACCACCTACTCCACCTCTGGCAAGCGGACACGTGATCCCACTGTTTCAACCCGCTCCGTCCTTCTTCGCCTCAGCTCTATCACGCCAGTGCTACGGATCAGCAATGCCTATGGTTCACCTCTCCTGCATGGCCGCTGTCAGCCCGCTCAGCAACACCTCTGGTTTTCCATCACTACGCCTGTTTCAGGCCACCAGGGTAAGACGTAGCATTCTCATGTCTCATTCAAGTCTCGCAATACTTCATAACGCAGATACCTGTCATTAGTTTATCTCCTCCCGAACATGTTGACCATATATTCATGCGCCACTTGAGTTCTAATGTCTACGGACTTTTACCCAAACATCGACCAAGTTAAGTCATCGTCACTTTTTTCTCCGAGGCGCCTTTAAACATAACATTAGTTCAGTAGGTGACCGCTGTTATCTATCTGCTTCACATTAGTTATTTGTCGCTAGTCAGCGCACCTGAGCTATATTATAACTCATGCTACCCAGGCCCGGCAGGAAGGGCGGACATCTGGGTGCATTGCCGGCTTCAGTTAATCGTGTCCCGGCTGTCTGCAAGCCCCGTGTTTTACCTACATGGCAAATTCTTTGATAGTCCTGCACCGACTTGGCACCGGAGTTTCCTCCACTTCCCTTACCGTGTCCTCTGCAACCTCGTTCCGCAATTAAAACAGTTTTATGTGCCGTTAACGCATCGTAATCCATTTTTCACACCGCCTACAAACGCAACGTGAGCCCAGAGACGTTCACACCATTGCTTGCTAACAAGACGCCCGTGGCTATTGTCGTTGTGTATGTTCAGCTACGTAGATTCATTCTGCCTGTTGAAGATTCTAGGTTGTAATATATTTTTGTAAAATCTCTGGCCCTATCTTCTGCTCACGGATCCCAGGTTCTCCCGGCGGGCCGAAGTGAAACCACAGAAAACGATCATAGACGTCACAGAATTATTGACTTTAATCCAAAAGAAGACATGAAATTACACCTGAAACTGCAGAACAGAGACGTGCATTAATTTACCCGAGACAAATGGAAAGAAGGAAGAAGGCAAAGACGTGCTTAGACATCTTTGGAGAATTGCAAGAGCCAATCCGAGTAGTTACTCCCGTGTACAAGGTTTTATAGTAAAGGCGTATTCTAGTCTTTTTCTTCAAATAAGGCGTATCCTTGCTCATCCATCCAGGAGCTGTCTCTGACCCTCTTTAAAGTTAGTCACTCCCTGCACTTTGTTTTCAAGATCAAGCACTTATCTTAAAGCGGAAGCAGAACTTCTCCTCTACTGGCCAGGACTCCTGCTGTTTCATGGCTTTTCACAGTTCGTGTGAAGCTGGAACTTCTGATGGTTTCCCACACAAAGGGCAGTTCAAAAGATCTTAGCAAACAATCTGCTGGTAACATAAAGGTTAATAGGGCAGAATAAGTTATTAATCTGAAAACTATAATTGGGCTTTCCAATCAAGACATGGCAAGTTTTAAAACTAGCATATTTTAAATTTATTTCTTATCATGACCTAAACAGCCGATTCAATCAGCTAATCTCGTCCGGAGCAGGGGTTCGCGTCTCGGCTGGCCTTCACATATCAGCGGCTTGAGGCATGAATTATCATTTACCTAATTGTGGACTTTTGCCCCGTTGCGACGGCGATACGTGCAGTAGAGGGGCTTGCCAACGTAACATGAAGTTGGCTAATAATTCCTCTTTGGTTCGGTTGAGCCCGTCCAGCGCTTTTTCTAATTATTAATCAGCCTTAAATTCCTATCGATGAGGGTCTTTCTCAAATCATTGTTCCAAAAAAAAAAAAAAAATTGCTCAATGTCGATTCACTACTTATCAAAAGCAACCTTTTGATAAGTAGTTGCTTTCTAAGGTTGCTTTCTATTTAAAGCAACCTTAAATAGAAACTGGTTTAGTCTCAATGTAAAACATGTTTTTAGCATCCGATTTATAGGAACCTTTTCCAGACGCACAATGTATAGCGGTGTTTCATATTTCATTCAGGTAGCACAGTACAGAACAATCCAGAGGATTTAAATGGCCTGGCAGTCACTATTCCAGCAGGTGATCAACAAGTGATTCTTTCCGTAGTTTAAGTTTTAGATTTTTCTTCTACTTGCTTCGCCGCTATCAACCGATCTGTCCCATATTCTGATGTGTTCAGTTCAAGTCCCATTGTTTGCTTCTCAGTTCTTATCTCAAGAGATCTCCTGAAATCAGCAGATTATTTCCCAGGTCATCCTGCCACTTTCAGGTTACGCAGTCAGTTCTCTTGCTTACCCTGGTCCAACACTCAAATGTGCTCATTCCAGTCTCACTTCTAGGCCAATAGACATTAGACACTTACCAGTCATTCTTGTGGGTCTGTCACTACGGCAATCAGCACTTGCAGGTATCCTAAAGCTCACGGCCCCATCTAGAGTCTGAACTCCCAACCCCACTGCCGGGTCCACTGGAGTTCAATCGCATGGCACGTCTCAACACGTCAAAGCGTTTCGACGAGTCCAAGATGGCATTTCCTTTCTATTTCCCATTTTAAATTCAGCCCGTCAGGCATGGCCCTTTTTGAGGGAGATCTCCTATAGTTGGTTCAGCTTCACCTTCAACAGCTCGAGTTTCCAGCTTTTACAAAATTGTCCCCTGGCCGTAACCTGTTTCCTGAGTGGCTATCTCCGCAAGCAATCCCAAGTCGTCGCTCTCATCAGTCGTGTGTTACCATAAAGCTGAACCTTCACCACTCCGTTTCATGTCATCAACCGACTTTAATCTTATCTCTGCTCATTTCACCCCTGATCATTTTGACTCTATTGTTGATGAGCCGTCTCTCTCCACCTCTGCTCAGTTCAGTTCAGATATTAGATGGAATCGCTCATTCCATGTTCAATCTCAGGTCTTGCTCCGTAATTTTATTTTCTATATGTCTCCTGTTTCTTTTATCCTCATTTCGAATCTTAGTTTCTCTTTATGCTCATCCATAGCTTTAGTTTATGTTCAACCTGTCTCCGAGCACTCCCTCGACGTTATGTGAGCACTCCTGTCTTTCAGTATTCTTATGATTATGCATCTCTTCCCTGTGTCCATAGCTCACTCTGTGCCAGACGAGCACTCCGCATTTCGCTGGTGGTGGTTGGTCTACCTTGTCCAAAGTGTAAACTTATCATGTGATTGTCCCTTCTGTGTCCTCCCATGCTGTAACCTACAGGTTCGTTTCTGTTATTACTCACTTGCATCCTCCAAAGATTGAACCGGCAAGTTTACTTCTAGCTTCTTTGTCCCTCAACCAATCAGCTCTATTGCCAACCTTTCGGTTTCCCTGAAGCTATCTCAGTAACCCATCAGCTGGCCCTTTAGCAGTCTGACTCCATGCCATCCCAGTAACCCTGCATGTCTCTGCCCCAACAGCTGTCCCACGTCCCAGCGTCGCTCAAGCCCCTGTAGCTGGCCCATGTCCCAGCGTCGTTCAGCCCCTGCAGCTGGCCCATGTCCCAGCGTCGCTCAGCCCCTGCAGCTGGCCCATGTCCCAGCGTCATTCAGCCCCTGCAGCTGGCCCATGTCCCAGCGTCGTTCAGCCCCAACAGCTGTCCCACGTCCCAGCGTCGCTCAAGCCCCTGTAGCTGGCCCATGTCCCAGCGTCGTTCAGCCCCTGCAGCTGGCCCATGTCCCAGCGTCGCTCAGCCCCTGCAGCTGGCCCATGTCCCAGCATCATTCAGCCCCTGCAGCTGGCCCATGTCCCAGCGTCGTTCAGCCCCTGCAGCTGGCCCATGTCCCAGCGTCGCTCAGCCCCTGCAGCTGGCCCATGTCCCAGCGTCGCTCAGCCCCTGCAGCTGGCCCACGTCCCAGCGTCGCTCAGCCCCTGCAGCTGGCCCACGTCCCAGCGTCGCTCAGCCCCTGCAGCTGGCCCACGTCCCAGCGTCGCTCAGCCCCTGCAGCTGGCCCACGTCCCAGCGTCGCTCAGCCCCTGCAGCTGGCCCACGTCCCAGCGTCGCTCAGCCCCTGCAGCTGGCCCACGTCCCAGCGTCGCTCAGCCCCTGCAGCTGGCCCACGTCCCAGCGTCGTTCAGCCCCTGCAGCTGGCCCATGTCCCAGCGTCGCTCAGCCCCTGCAGCTGGCCCATGTCCCAGCGTCGTTCAGCCCCTGCAGCTGGCCCATGTCCCAGCGTCGTTCAGCCCCTGCAGCTGGCCCATGTCCCAGCGTCGCTCAGCCCCTGCAGCTGGCCCATGTCCCAGCGTCGCTCAGCCCCTGCAGCTGGCCCATGTCCCAGCGTCGCTCAGCCCCTGCAGCTGGCCCATGTCCCAGCGTCGCTCAGCCCCTGCAGCTGGCCCATGTCCCAGCGTCGCTCAGCCCCTGCAGCTGGCCCATGTTCCAGCGTCGTTCAGCCCCTGCAGCTGGCCCACGTCCCAGCGTCGCTCAGCCCCTGCAGCTGGCCCACGTCCCAGCGTCGCTCAGCCCCAGCAGCTGGCCCACGTCCCACCGTCGTTTAGCCCCTGCAGCTGGCCCATGTCCCAGCGTCGCTCAGCCCCTTCAGCTGGCCCATGTCCTAGCCTTTCTCTTTGTTGGTCCATGTCTCAGTGTTTTTCCTTTCCCTCATACTTTTCAGTGTGGCTCCCTTACCGTGGGCACCTATCCTACAGCCTTTCTCCAGATATATTTGTCTCCCCTACCTCCCCAACTCCTGCCTGGCTCCGTGCCTTCAACTATCCTTCACTCTCTTGCCCGGTATCATTTCGGCTCTTTCCTTAGCAGGCCTTCATTCGCCAGATAAGCATCATAACATGAAAACCCCTCTATCAATCAAATCAAATTCCTTCTATCAGCTTCTCATCTTCTAGTTTTCTGCACTCCTTCGGCCTACAACCCGTACTTTTCTTTTCTCCACGCATCATCAAGTCGGCATACAAGTTTTAGGTCTCACCTTTCCTCTGGCCTCGGCCCCGGCCTCAGCCCTTTTTTTGGGGGAGAGCATCCCTAATCAGTTATCGAGATGTTCATCAAGTTCACATCAAATCTCAGCTCAAATTAGCTGCCGGGGTCCGAGCACCAAAGAACTTTTATTCATTCCTGTCATTAAATCTTTTAATTGTTCCCTTTTGTCCATCTGAGTCTCTCCAGATTGAACTGAATATTTAGTTAGCCGTTTTGCAAAGTAGCTACATTTTCTTCAGCGCTGAGCTAAATATTTATCTTGCTAGCCAAATATTTAGCCTACAGCAAAAAATTTTGATGGATGTTGAATATTTAATTAGCTAATTTGCATATTTATCACATTTCTAACTGTGAGCTAAATATTTAACTTCATTTAGTTTGAAACTGTGTGTAATTTGCTAACTAAATATTCAAATCAGAGGTAAAAATGTAGCTAACTTGCTAATTTACTTGTCGATAAGCAAAAACGTAACGACTGTTCAGACTGCAGACACTTTGAAAACATCCAGTTCAGTTCCACATATGAAAGTGGAACAAATCAGAACTTTTAGGAGGTGTGAAATGCTGGAAGCGGACCGTTCAGACTGCTATGATATGGGTTATATATGGGCAAAACGATCAGATTTGGCTCGCATTTGCCTGCTGTGTGAAGTCTTTGCTCACCGCAGGATGACAGTGATGCTTTTACTTTTGAGAGTCATTCCTTGCTCGGTTCATAATCATCATTTTAAAAAGCTAAAAATAATAATAAACTTGCTAATTTGAACACAGTTCCCCTCAAATCTGATACCAGCATCACTTCAACTTGACATGGGAAAGGCAGGAAGATTAAATATAGTTGTCTCTGCTGAGGCCGTCAGTTCAGAGATTCTGGCCCACGACTGAGACGAACCATGAATAACCAGCTCCAGGTACGGATCCAGCAGAGCCGCCAGCGTCTGGCAGCCTGTGGCCAACGGCTCCAATTAGATTTATGATGTGCTTGACCAGCAAAGGCTATAAATACTTTGTTCTCATGATAAACTGTGATTTCAGAAATATTCAACTGAATCAATACTGTAAACCAGAAAATTAGATAATATCGTCTGTGGGACTTTAATTGCATGGCAGAACCTCAACGTGCGTGGACAGCAGAGATAAATGCAAGCTTAATTATTGCTGCTGAGATCCCTACAAGCAGTGTTGATTGGTTTTGACAGTAATAGAGTTTTAATTGAAGCCAGCCTCGGCCACATGCATGTGAGCCTTGTGGTACATAAGCTGCGTCTGTAGTTGTAGCGTGCTTTCAGCAGTTTACCTCAAAGTGCTGCTTTAAAATGTCTGCAGTCATTAAAGTTGCATACTCTCTGGCCTGTTGCTCGCAGACCTGTCTGTGAACGCCCAGTAATAATGTTTTCTGGGTTTGTGGGCACAGCCCACAGTTGTTTCAGCACATCAAGAAATTTTATGACAAGAATTAGAGAAAATGTTAAGCATGTTACCTTTAGGATGGAAAAGCCCAGAACGATTCTGGTTGTTTTGCTCCTTGTTTAGATCTCTTTGCTTCAGGCAGAGGTGGGCATGGCTAACTAAAGGTTGGCGGTGCTAACCCTAAAGCACTAATCACAAACATTAGATCCACTAACGCTAAAGCGTTACAGCAACATGGTTTTAGTGGAAGTTGATGCCAAAGGGCTAGAAAGGTGTTACCATATAAATTCATTCCTTTATGTTTGGTTTATTCTTGAGTTCTGTTGTTTGTACATTTTAATTTAATTCTCTTCCATTATTGTTGTGTCTTTCCTCCTTGGTTGTTCTTCCTTTTCAGTCTTAGTTCAGCTTCCTGCCACAGCTGCTCCACGTCTCCTCTGATTAGCTCATCTGGTTATTTTGTCGTTTCCCTCCCCTGCTTCAGTCTTTAAACTCCTGGATTTTCATACTTCATTGCTGGATTATTCTTTTACACCAGTTCCCTGTCCTGTTCCCATCATAACAGCACTTCAAGTCTGTTTGTCATTATTAAAAATCCTTCAGTTTAGCACTTCTTGCTCCTCTGACCAGTGAAAACTACAACCCATCTTTCTGCAGAGATAATTAAAAACACACAACATTTAAGACAACAAATCCGGGAAGTTTGAAAAAACTCAAACTTCTCAGGATTTTCATCAGAGACTCTGCAGACGTCAGCATGTTAAATGTTTAGGTGCATTGAAAATCAGAAAAAGACTTAAAAGTATTGATTCTTGGAAGAGTATTGAAGCAGCTGGAGCTTGACTTTGCTGCGCTGCTGCAGGATGACGGATCCGCCGTCGTCTGTTTGTCGTCTGTCAGCAACAGGAGAGAAAAACGACCAGATCAGGGATGGTTGGGTGCAGCTCGTCTGCAGAATTCCTCCTGCAGAAGGAATCCACGGTGAGCGACGTGAACGTTTCTGCATGTTGACGTTCCTGACAGCAGCAGTAAACAGGAAAACAAGCCGGTTCTGCAGAGATCCATGTGGGTCAGAAACCTTTTCTGCTCACAGTGCCACGTTTTCCCTACTAAATATTATTTTCACAGAGCTGCAAAGTTTTTTTTTATTTTTATTTTCAAAGCTACTGTAGAAGCTATTTTCCCATTTTTTGGCTAAATCTTAGAATTTAAATTGTTTAGTTTATTCTTATTATTTGTTTATTTCCTAGTTGATTTATCATTAAAAGTTTGTTTAATTTGCTGTTTAGAATAAGTTCTTTGATTAGGAATCCACTTAATTAGTTAATTAATTCCAGGTGGGGATGTGGGTGTTTCACGGTATAAATGGGTGGGTCTTACGTTAAGCACATGGTGGTCATGAGGTTCTTTACCAGCCTGCCAATCACATCAGTCAGTCAGAGAGCAGGTGCAGGATTCAGAAGCCTGTATCTTTTTGCCTGAACAGTAAAATAAAACCAAAGGCCTATATTTTGACTTTTGATCCTTTTTGCTGCGTAAACCAGAATCCACGTCGCATCAGGTGACCATTTGAGTTTGATTCACTTTTTCTTTAGATCACCTTCGAGTTTTGAGTTTTTTGATTTTTGAATTTAAGCTTTGGGACAAATGGTCACGACAGCTAGAACATTTAAACTAAAAGTAATATTTTCGAAGGAAATGAACCATTGAACTTTTTTGCAAAGGAAAAAAAAAGAAAAAGTGCAGCTTAGTTCTGCGGAGTGAAGAAAGATTCGTCCCCACTTGAAAATGTAAAGCAAATATGCAGTGTTTTAAAATCTTAATTTTACTGATATTTGGTTTATCAAAACATCTAAAGTGATATTAATCTGCACAGGAGAGACACCCCAACTATTTTAGTCGGGTAGATTTTTGAACAGCTACTTTTATTTAAGGAATATTTTTATTTTGCTCCAGTACAAAATCTTCACACCTGATCTCTCCTCAGAGCTTCAGTTCATTTCTAATCTGCTGCTTAAAGTTTTGAACTTTGGCCGAGGTTGTTCTTTTTCTTTAAACAAACTCAGCCGAGTAATCGGTGTGTGTTTGTGTGTGATGCATTTATCACCTTTTAAGCTCTAAATGTCCCTCTGGCTTTAATCTAGTTTCAGGTTTTCCCATCCTAAAAAGCCCGTCTTTGTTTTATTTTCTGCAAGCAGCTGTGGTGACATCACTTTTCTGGGATTGCTAACTATCAGTGTTACAGCGAAGGAGTGGATTAAATGACTTTAGCACAGTGCTCCATTGTCCCCAGACCTGTGGAGGTAAATCCACTCAGATGGGCTCCTTGCAGGACGAACACGCCCTCCTTTCAGCTTACGGCCGTTTTATCTCTGCAGGTCTGTCTGTCTGCACACGTCGGATTTGTGTTTGATAGTTTAGGACGGGATCCACTTAATATCACTGCAGGGACGGTTTTCATATTTCTTCCTGCAGTCTGGTGCTGATTGCTGCTGTTGGCAAAGGAATTATTTAGTCTGTCATAAGGAAAACTAAGCAATATTTTCACTGTGTTATTAATTCATTCATAAATATCACAGCTTCATACTTGATATTTAATTAGCTAGCTAAATAGTTTAGCTTACCAGCTAAATAATTAGCTTTAATCTAAATATTGTTAGCAAATTATTTAATTTGAAACTAAATATTCAATATCTAAGCTGAAGCTAAATATTTAGTTTGAAGTTATATTTGATCTAAATATTTAGGTATTATGTAAATTAACTTGCCAACAAGTCTGGAGAGCTTTTATTTTGATAGTCCACTTCCGCTTATCAGCAAGGGAATTTGCATTTTTAGCTCTGATCGAGCTAAATATGTAGCTTAGCACTAAATACTTGGCTCTAACACGACTAAACATATTAGTTCACAAACTAAATATTTAGTTAGCTCTGAGCTAGTTAACTAAATGCCTAGCAAACTATTTAGCTCAAAGCTATTTAGCTGGCTCAGTGCTAAATAGCTAAATGTTTAGTTTGAAGCTGTAACATTTATAAACTGAATGAATAACGTGGTGAAAAATGAACCTCTTTTGTTTCTCCTTCTTGTGACATAATAAATAACCCAAATAATTTCTGATCCTTTGTGACTGTGGAACTTTCTAAACGCGTTTTAGCCGAAAACCAAACGAGGTTTCGTGTTGTCAGGAAGAAGTGAGACCATGTGAGGCGGTGGAGACGGAGGCAAAGACGGAAAACCTGCTGAACGAAGAAGCAGCTTGTTGTTAAACAACTGATGGAGAGAATAATAATTCTCCACAGGTACAGAACCAGTTCACCGCAGAAACACGGAGAACTAAACCCAGATTTGAATGTTGATCTGTTTACAGCAGAATTCATTCCTGGAAGGTAAAGAGGCTCCGATTATCCTTTATTGATTTGTGAAACCGTGCGGACAGGATCCTCACACATCCAGGGACGCGGACGCAAGAGCTGCCAGAAAATAAAGCTGAAGAATTTTTTATTCTGAAAACAATACCGCCATTATACCACAAGCTCCGCTTCCTGACGGACGGTTTTATGGGTCGGTCACAGATGTGTTGGTCAGAGCAGGAACATTTCTGAGTTAATTAGTCGGAGCCCAAACTATCCGACCTTTGCACCACAAAGTGATCAATTATCTCAGGAAAGCCAAGATTCCTGGTCAACAATGGGATGGAGCTTCACACCAGCTGACCACGTCTTAAAGGGAAACTATGCTAAAGCATCTTTTGGCTGCAGTTTCCTGCTTAATGACATGAAGACATGTGTTTCAGATGCTAAAGTCCTAAATCACCGAAATACTGATGTCTGCCGGACCTCAAGTTTGGGAATATGGACCGGATGTTTAAACAGATGTGATGAGGAAAAGCTGCAATCGATTGTAAAACGGTTTGTTTTCTCGAGATGGCAAGATGATTGGCGTGTGTTCAACCAGACTGTATCTGACGAGTCTCCTCGTGATCTCGAGGAAACAAAGTTTGTTTTCTTGAGATTAAGTCGTTATCTCAACAAAACCATCAGGAAGAAGTGCAAGTGGAAAATGTCCGCTCTGGGCTTCCGTACTTGAGCGACATTTATTCTACAGCTCAACATTTTCCTCAACAACTCAGGAAAAAAGTATGAGAAAAATGGAAAATTAACCGATTGTCTCGAGAAAACTATTATATAAGTGGAAAATGGGTAATTGGCTCATTATCTTGTCAATATCATCTGGAAATTAACTCGTTATGTCTCTTATCTCAAGAAAACCATTTGTAAAAAAATATGTGTAAAATTAGTTCATCATCTCTTAAAAACAGTCTGGAAATAAATTTATGTCAATGAAAACGTTTTTCTCTCAGCTTTCATACTCATAACAGCAGACTGAGATTTTAGCGGTAATGTAGCTAAACTTTATAATGTTTACAAACTAATGATTAAAGGGGTACATTGTGAGAACAGGAGGAGATAAATCCACCGTGTCTGGACACATGTGTTGCTTCACATGTGCTGCTGCGCAACCTTGAGTTATGACCCAGAGAAAGAACTGTTATCTCGCTCAGGACACCCACTTCTCTTAATAAAATAATCCTGCCCAGCTGCGAGTCTCTCAGACTGCCACAACATTTCACACCCGGCTGGTATCGATAATATCCCGGAGGGTCAGGAGCTGAGCCGCTTCACAAACCTGCTGAAGCGTCCAGCGTCCATAAATCACAGGAAAACTCCTCTTTACTGCACTTTTTCTCCATGGTCTGTTGAGCTCCTAGTGGTTTTTAGTGGGATTAGACCAGATGTTTGCAGGAGGTAGCGTTAACCTTTCGCCTCACTCGGAAAATAAAAAATAAATCTGAAGGTAGAGCAAAAAAAGAAGGAAAATTATGTTTTCTGTTTCAGTTCAAATTCTAATTACGTTAAAAAAAGTACTTTATAAATCTCAAAGAAAGCGAAAGTTCTCACTCCTGTTTAAATTTGTTGTAGACGCTGCTGGCTGTCCTGTAGCAGTCTGTGATGCAGAGAATTTCTAGAAGCCTCTGACTGCAGATCTTATTGTTGTATGAAAGTCTGACGAAGAGGATGCAAAGAGTTGTCTGTCATCAGTGTAACAGTAGCGCTACTTCAACATATTTTCACTCAAGTAAAACTAAAAAGCATTCGTCCAAGAAAATTCCCAGGATTCCAACAATATTTCATAAAAAATTAAAGTCCTGAGGAATTTTGGTATTTTAAGGACTGAAACTGTGGTGATCTGTGTTTCTGTGTGTTTATTTCTGGGTTTTTCTGTGTCCTGTCCCCCTGTGACGTCCTGTCCTCCCTGTTGATTGGTCCCAGCTGTGTCTCGTGTCCTCCTGTTGTCTTTGTCCCTTGTCGGGTCCTCATCTATGGTACGTCTGTCTGTTTCTGCACGTCCTCGTCTCTCCCTGTGTCACCTGTTACTCGAGTCTGTTATTTTTGGACTTATCATTAAACATCTTCAGATGTCTGGCTGGGCCTACGAGCGTCTTCCTCACCACCTCCACAACCACATCAGGTCAGAAACAGAAAAGTAAATAACATGATTACGACGTAACAAATTCAGATAATTTACCACAAAAATGTTAACATAAAACTTATTAAATAAATCCTTACGGTAGGTAATTCATGTAATATGTCAGCAGTACCTCCAGTGGTGATATTTATGCTGTTTACTTTAATTGATGCCACTTGAGATGGAAAACAACAGAACAACAAAGCTGGTGTACGAACGGGAGGTCTCACTTTAACACAAATCTCATGTTGTTTCCGTCTCTGGTTTATCTTTAGTTAAAATTAGTTTATTCTTCATTCAGTGAAGTTAATCGCTGTGAGTATCCAAAAATGTTACCCAAGTCAGAATAGCAATACTTCATAATAATATATTTAGAGTAAAATTAAACGCAGGGTAGTAAAACTTCTCCCATCTCATAATCTGGCCGTTGCCTTCCTACTCAATTTGTCTCAATTCTCATCTCCCCTCACAGCTCCATCTGGGATTTCTCCCATTGAGCTGAATTTCTCCAGCTGAAATGAAAGGAGTTACATAGATTTTCTGCTTTGTTCTAGATTTATTTTCTACCTGTAGTTCAGTCCATGTTGGCGTCCAAATATTGAGCAATCAAAGTCGGAGCAACAGGAATGTTTACGACATTTTATTGTTGGCAAAATTATCAGGAGCCATCTTTAATTGTATTACGTAAGTCACGGGCAAACATTAGCAACCAATCGTTTAAACTTCAGCAGAGTCCGCCCCTCCAGCAAGCAATCATCTCTCAAAGTATTGGGTTTACTTCTGGACTTTGACTAGGCCATTCTATGACATGAGCATGTTTCAATCTAAACTGACCCGTTGTAGCTGTGGCTACATGTTAAGAGTCGTCGACCTGTCCAGAAGGTGAAACTCCACTCCAGTCTGTTACAGCCTCCACATTTACCTTCAGTCCATGATGCTGCCACCACCGTGCTTCATAGCATGAATGAGGTGTTCAGTTTGGTTTTCACCATCCACTGAGCTTTTCCAGATTTTTTTTCATGCCACTCAAGGCCAGACCTGCGCATGCCATACGTGACAGCTAATAGGTAATAGCTAATAGCTAATAACTGATAGCTAATGGATAATAGCTAATAGGTCTGTTTCTCCCTACTGTTTATGCTGTCTGGCACCCAATGGGACTCAGATGTGTTGAATCGTTTACAAACATCGCTGCTCTGCATGTGGAACAGATTAAACAGCCACAGTGTTGGTTTTTTTAATCATCTTTTTATGTCTGCTGGATTAGTCTTAATCCCGTCGATATTAAACTCTGACTGAACGCTAAAAAAACAATCAATTATTGACAGGAAACAGAGATTTCTTTGGATAAAGTTAACCTTTTGCTAATGGATGTAAAGCGGTTTTTGGATATGGTCCATTTTAAATTAAAGTTAAATGCATTTTTACTGGAATGTTCAATCTGCAAGCCAAGCTCAGCCACCGGCAGACGAGCAACAATGAAAATAAAGCAGCAGCAGGAGGCATGGAAACAGATTTAAACTGACAAACATGGAGGACGATACGTTAAAGCAACGACATAAAAGTCTGACACGGATCCGTCCTGCTCATCAAGTAAGATCTGGGAACAAAAGTTAGAAACGTTGTCATTTTATGCTGCTGGGGGTCGTAACCAGGACGAAGAACCAAAACTTAGACCAGGAAATAAGTGAACATTTGAACCCAAACAGACTGTTCATCAGTGAAACAGAAGCTTAAGACCCAAAAAGCCCAAACCAGAAGTCAGGATCAAAACCAGACCCAGCAGGTTTCTGTCTTTAAGTCACAACGACGCATCACATCTGCCTGTTGTTGCCTTTAGTGTCAACAGCAAAACTCTTGTCTTTTCCAGCAGCCATTGTACAGCGCATACGGCGGTGAAACCAGCTGATCAAACTGCCGGAGCTCAGTTTGGGTTGCTAGGTAACGGGCTGGGATTGCTGGGGTTGCTAGGTAACGGCACAGCGCCTGTTGATTGTAACTTTAGATCTGGGATCTAAAGATCTAATGTTTCAAAATGTTTCTGAAACATTTTCCAGGAAAGATGAAAGGCGCTCCTTTATTGGCTGTTTTGCAAACACAGGCCAGCGGCGTGTCAGCTAGCATTGGGTCACGTATTTCAGCTTCTTAAACTGCATTTTCTTTAGAATATATGTTTTTTTTAAGGTCTTATTGGCTCTAGTGGCCTTTATTTGATAGTTAACCGACAGGAAAGTGGGCAATGAGAGATGGGAAAGACATGCGGCAAGGGTCTCCAGGCCGGGAATCGAACCTGCGACGGCCACATCAAGGACCAAGGCCTCCATATGTGGGTTGTGCTTAACCCCTGCACCACCACAGCACACCCTCTTTAGAATATTTTTGATAAAATTTGCAAACGGGTAAATTTTTCACTAATAATTTGGAGTAACGTCCCACAGAAAAATCCATGAGTACAGGACTGCGCTGTGCCTCGGCTCAGCTCAAAGTTATATAATCCCAACCACTGGGAACATTTTCAGTTATTGAAGTAAAACGTTTAAAATCCACAGTCATGAATAAAGAGTTCAGCAGTGCTGCATATTAATGAGACATGTTTGTGTTTTTTTTCCTGCATGGAAATGTTAAAACGGTGCCAAAGTTTTCACAGTTTGATGTTTTTAATAAGAAAAGCTTCTTGTGAACATGAGAGGACAGAGCTCCTTTCTCCAAATGATCCACAGAACCGCCGACTCGGTCTGGGTTCTGGATGAGCCCATTACTCAGAGAAGACACTTTGAACCGAGAGGCCGGGGCATCTTCATCCCCTGACCGCGTCTGATCACTGGATCCTTTGTGCTGGTTGACCAGCGCTTGCAATGCAACTGGCTTGTCTTCTGCTGCTCATCTTCCAGCTGTGACTAACAGAGGAAATGTCTGTTTGTGGAAAACTTGGAATATTTTCATATTAGTGCAGCATTAATCACAAACCTCAGAGCAGACATCACATGAAAAATCACACACATCAGCTTAGAGTAAGCTGATGTCCGCCTGCTGCTTGTTTTATGTTATCGAGGGAACATTCGTCATCATTTTTGGTTTCACATTTTGAAATATGTTCTGGACATGCAGGATTTATCCAGAAATGGACTGAGCAATCATGATCCATTTTTAGAGAATGTCTGACTGACGAGAGCAAAACCGAGATTTTTAATTCACAAAAGTGTTTAAATGAAGATGCATTTTTTATTCATTCACTTGAGAACTATCTGTATTTATATACATTTACAGTTAGGGCAGTGGTTCTTAACCTTTTTTGAGGTAGCGAACCACCGAACCCTTCTTATTCCATCCCCTGCCCCAAACACACAAAATACTTTGCGGTATTCTGATTTGGTAATGTAATTATATTAGTTGTGTTACCACCCCCACACCACTAGAGGCAGTAGCAACCCCGAAAAGATGCGACTAAGGAGCAGATTTAGACTGAGAGTGGAGCTCCTTCAATCAGGGCTCCTCCGCAGCTCTGATTGGCTAAGCAATGTAACGTGATCCTCTGATTGGCTAAGCAATGTAACGTGATCCTCTGATTGGCTAAGCAATGTAACGTGATCCTCTGATTGGCTAAGCAATGTAACGTGAACCTCTGATTGGCTAAGCAATGTAACGTGATCCTCTGATTGGCTAAGCAATGTAACGTGAACCTCTGATTGGCTAAGCAATGTAACGTGATCCTCTGATTGGCTAAGCAATGTAACGTGATCCTCTGATTGGCTAAGCAATGTAACGTGATCCTCTGATTGGCTAAGCAATGTAACGTGAACCTCTGATTGGCTAAGCAATGTAACGTGATCCTCTGATTGGCTAAGCAATGTAACGTGATCCTCTGATTGGCTAAGCAATGTAACGTGATCCTCTGATTGGCTAAGCAATGTAACGTGATCCTCTGATTGGCTAAGCAATGTAACGTGAACCTCTGATTGGCTAAGCAATGTAACGTGATCCTCTGATTGGCTAAGCAATGTAACGTGATCCTCTGATTGGCTAAGCAATGTAACGTGATCCTCTGATTGGCTAAGCAATGTAACGTGATCCTCTGCAGCAAGTGATGGCAAAGCGGGGCGTCATCACGACTTTACACAAGTGGGTCTTTACCTCCGCGGCACCGAACCCCTGAGAACGACTCACCGAACCCCTGGGGTTCGATCAAACCCAGGTTAAGAACCACTGAGTTAGGGTAAGAAATGAAAATATTTCTCTGAGAAACGGATGCTAGCAGGCGTTAGCTGCCTTGCTGTGAGTGGATGGAAGCTATAATATATTTTTATCGCAATTTGTAAAGTTATAGCAACAAACTTCAGTGAATTTTATTGGGATTATATGCAAACGATCACTTCATAGTAAAGGATGAAATAAGATGGGTTTTTTTAATTCAAATAAAAATCTAAAACCTCTGATTTCCTCTGTCTGTTCGGCAACAAGGCAACTCAAAATGCGCAACATGATTAGAAGAAAAATAAAATGCCAAACATTTCATTGCAGAAGCAAAGTTAGTGATGACAGATTTCAATCCAGACCACAGTTTATGATGATCCAGTAATTATTAATCAAGGGGAAATCCAAAAACTGGGGCTGTAGCCTTGATTTAAAGGAACTCAGTGTTTCAGCATTTTGGCAGCTTTTTGGATGTTTCTTCAGATTGGAGGATTTTAAAAACAGAAAGCTGCTTCTCCATGTTTACAGGAGCAGCTTTGCTGCAGCTCCGGTCACTAGCAGAACAAGTCAGCGTCGGGCCGGGTGGCGGGCCAATTACCGGGCCCCCAACGAATCACCGGGCCCCAGCTGAAACTGTTGAGCGGGGAGGGGGGGACGAAACTGAAACTGTTGACTTTAACATTAAATACACCTTTCTCAACAGGTGAGGGCGCACTTTTACCGTCTATAATCAGACATTTAAGCGACTTGAAACCATTCCTCCCTCCCTGGCACCTCCAGACCTGGGCCCCCATCCGGCCCGGTTCGGGGGGCAGCCGCCCCCCCCCAGCCGCCTCTATAGCTCCGCCCCTGGCTGCACAAACAAATGTTTTTAACGCAGTTCAGTGTGGTGTTTATTAAAATGCATTATCAGATAACTTAAAAAAAGTAATTATTCTAACTTCATGTGAGTGAAAATAATACAGAAATTTGTTTTTCTGCAGTTTTTCTAGCACAGCGTAAAAATATTGGTTCAGATTATCAATCAGGTTATATTTGTATGTCACTATTACACACAACAAAGTGTCCAAAGCTCTTCAAAGATAAAACAGGCAGAACAGTGAAATAAAAACACAAAGACAGAGAATAAAATAAGCAATAAAAGCAGAAACAAATAGCAAAATCACTGACCAAACGCTCCAACTGCCCAGAATTAAAAGCCAATAAAAACAAATTAGTTGAAGAGATTTAAAATCCCCAGAGCTTCTGGACAAACCCAGTGGAAAGTGGGAAATCGCTCCACAATTTAGGAGCAACAACCAAAGAGCTCGATCTGTTTTACTCACCAGTTTAGTTCCTGGAGCAGCTAAAAGCTTTTGGTCTTCAGATCTCAATAACCTAGAAGGACTGAGTTAATGTGAAGGATCAGTGAGGGGCGACGGCGCCACGCCATCAAACATTAAAAACCAGAAGTAAAACCTTAAGTTACTCTGAAAGAACCAGAGAAGATAAAATAGAGATAAAGTATAAAGTTGCAGTATTTAACTTTTATAAAAATTATATTTTTATAAAAACTGTCACCATATTGTGACAGTTTGATATGAGACAAATAATCTGAAATAGAACTGTTAGTCTAGATTTCCCAGTGCTAATTAGAATTATCCAATCAGATCCAGGAGGAGGGTCTTATTGCTGTCAATCAAGCTTATCTACGCGTTGCTCATCCCACCTCCCTGCGTCCTGCGTACTCTCTGCTACGCTACAGCTTCTTCCTCATAGCAGGAATGCTAAGGCTAGTTAGCATAGCCAGCCACCAATGACGGCAGATAAACGTTATTCCTGTAACGGTCAGTGAGAGTTCGGGGTGAGCTGAGGATGATTGTCAGCACTAAGATCCGCCTCCTGGCTCTGATTGGTTGTAAAAAAAAAACATATTTCTAATAAAAGTTACAAACTGCAGCTTTAAAACAACTTACAAGTCAAGATTTCTGAGCAGAAATGAATAAGTTTTTGGGTATCGTGTCTCTTTTTAAATCAACTTTAAGAACTTTTGAAGGCAGCAGGTGAAACTTCAAGTGAAACATTTGGAGATGCCGTTCTTCCATAAAGGGCAGATTTATGGTCGTCGTCTCAGCAGATTCTTCCACCTGAGCCAGAGATCTCTGCAGCTCCTCCACAGGCCTCTGGGCTGCTCCATCAGGAGGGGCTTAACTTCCCTCCTGATGCTTCAGCTGCGATGAAACATGACAGTGATGTGAGTTTGGTGTAAAACGCACTGAAAGCAGCTCAGCGTCTCCGTGAGACAGCGACGCAGCCTGATGAGTGATGCGACGCGCCCTCGTGTCAAGCCGGAGTATTTACATAACAGATGTTTTCTTCACGGAGGTCTGCTACTTGAAAAGACACTAAAGTCTGAGTCAAACCAAATTAAATGGCAGCGGTTGAGTGTGAGACTGATTCAGTGGAGAATCAGCTGAAACTCTCAGAAAACGTCCCGATCGCGCTTCAGAGCGCTGCAGCATTTGGCCGAATTTCTTTCGGCCGTAATTGACGTGCAAAGCCACATTTGTCACGGTGGTTTTGACATCACTTGAATGTTGAAGGGCTCTTGGATTTCTGGGAGACATTTTGACCAGTTCTTGTCTTCGACAGTTGTTGACGGCATGTGTGAGGCATATTGGAGGCATTTTGTTCTTCAGTCTCTGCACACATAGCGCTGGCTGGAATGCGGCTTTTAGAAAGTGAATAAAGTGTCTGTGGTCAGGCACAAAGAGACGAGCCATTCCTCAGGCAACACCAAGGAACAAAATATCTCTTCTGGTTGCATGTAAATGAAAATATCCCGTGTCGTTGCACGTAAATGACACTCAAATCATTTCCCAGAAATTTTTTCATAACACAGTGGCTTTAGGCAATGTGAAACTAGAAACCTTCGACAGATCTCATTAAATCCCACAGATAAAGTGTGCATTTTGTAGGTGTCATACAAAACAGTGATCTGTGAAAAGTATCTGATTTAATACTAAATACTCACAATAATCGCAAACTATTTTCCAATTACTGTGGGTGGTTTTAGCGTGTCGACACTGACAGTGAAAGCATGAATATACGCTGTGATGCAGATTTCAGCTTGTCTGGGATTCTGCAAAATGTTTACATCCTCCTGCCGTCGTACGCTTGACCTTTTGCTCACAGCAGGTAGGGAGTTAACAAATAACAGCGCTTCCTCATGACCCTTCATCTTCTTTCCAACACACGCCTCACAAATACCCTGAGGGACTCCGTCTTCGGCTTTCTCCAGACCCATAAAACACATGTGAAGCAGATAACCGGCTTCCAGTAAATGCTGCTGAGGTGAAGATCTGTTCTGCCATTCCAATGAAAGTCACGCTGATCCTCCTGGATCCAAAGTTTGACGGTTAGTAGGAGCCTTTAACGAAGAAAAGCTATAAGACGTCCTGCTTAAAGTCAAGCCCAGATCCGGACGAAGGCTCTGGTCAAATGAGACCAATATTAAACTTTCACAACTACGTGAAGAACACCACACGGTCCAGCTACAGTCAGAAAAATCCAGTGGAACGCCCTCTGAAAGTCGGATTTCCCACTGGGAAAGTGGGAGCAACACCACTACTCCCAGTTACGACGTGTCAGGCCGACTTTGAGTTTCAACATGGCCGCTTCTTGCATAAACAGAAGGAAGCTGTGGTGAAAACAAGTTTATTTTACGAGATGTGAGAGCCGTGTTTCTATCAACTTTTATGATTCGCAATGTTTGATGCATCAAATTAAAAGAGATTGAAGGAAATGGCAAAATGTGAAATTAATTAGATGGTTTATTTCATCTGAACCACAACTGGTTTAGATGAAATACTGGTCATGAGTCACAACGGTCCAGTCAAAGTCCATGGACGGACGGACAGATTTCTAATTACGTTTTTTGTTTCTGTAAAAGTTACAATATTTTCGTTTTCACTTCTGGCTTTTCTGCAAGTTTTGTAATTAATAGAAACTAAAGTCGCATATTTTATCTAATTGTGACTCTTTGTCAATTATTTGATGAATAAATGGAATTTTCTTGCACTTGTAAGCGACAGTATTCCCATCCATCAGAAACCTGGTTCTGTTTTGGGTGGTGGGAGGAAGCTGGAGTACCCAGAGAGAGTCAGGCACATCCAGCTGGGATTTGAACCCGGGACCTTCTCCCTGCAGGGCTACCAGCTGCTGCAGCGTGAGGCGCAGTGTTGTTTCCAGCAGGCGATATTCTGTCTGAACAACGCTAACCCTCTGATTAGACTGTAAACTGTTTAAATTTGATGTTTACATCACAGAGGAGAGATGAATAAAAATATACCAGCATGAAATCAGCAGAAAAACTGAAGAAGTTAAGAGAATGTCTCACTTAAAGACTTAAAAGCAGCAAGACAAACTATTAATTTGTAACTTTTCAAGGAGCTACACTGCATTGAAACCAGACCTGGAGTCGCCTACTTTCAGAAAAAAATCAAGATCAAAGTTTGGGTTGAGGTAAACAAACTGAATTTTCTTCTAACAACCAGTGAAGATAAAACTGATCTGTGTGTAAAAAGGTTCATTTTGGACCCTGGATGCATTTGAAGTGTTTGGGCCGAGACGGTGGTGTTTACTTACAGGAGACTGTGAGCAAGCCATCGCGCTGCGGATCATCGCATGTTGGCATCTGAACATAGAGCATCATAACGCCAGAATCTCCCCCAGGACACACATTCGATACTGTTGGTGTGCGCTCCCTTTCCTCTCGCTGCTCCTAGGAGGTTTTTTTTTTTCCCCCAATAAAAGATGTCAACAGATTCCAAGTGTTGCACAAGAACGGCGAGGCGAGGCGAGGCTGGCTTCGGTCTGCGGCGCTGCTCACGCTTCCACCGGTAGAGATTTACTCTCGACAGTCGTTTTATTTGGAACTTCTCCTTTTGGCAAAGCGTCCTTTGGCATGCCATCAGTCCAAGAAAGCAAATCTTACAGGTAATTTATCTCCACAAACAGAACCTCTTGGAAAAGTATTTCCAGATTCCCCATTTTGATGCGTTACAACCACAAATTTCACCATATTTTATAAGGGATATATAAACGCAAAATAGTGGAACAAAGTGTTTATTTTTCATAAACAAATATGAGAAATGCAGTGTGCAGAAAAACTGCAATCAGCTGTCATCTGATCAGCTGAAATCTGGGAGTCTGAACCTTCAGAGCCACATAAAGACGGTTACAAATTCAGCCTTCTGTCACCTGAAGAACGTTTCCAGGATTAAAGGACTAAACTCATCCATGGGAACTGCAGAAAACTGCAAAACTGCTGAAACACTGACAATGAGCCGCTTTAAACAAAGACTAAAAACTCATTTGTTTAAAATCTTTAATTAATAATAACTGGAAACTCAGTTAATTCTAATGTGGATTAAAACTTTTATTACTTTTCGTATTTTTGTTTTCTTTTTAATAATGTAAAGCTCTTTAAATTACATTCCTCTACTGACAGAGGGGCCTTCATACAAACCACACAACCGTTTGGAGACTTTTATGACATTTTGAAAAGTGTGCATTATTTTCCATCCACTTCACAATCATGCCTCGCTTTAGTATCCATCATATAAAATCCTATTAAATACTCAGAGATTTGTGGTTTTAGAAAATCTTCAATCTTAACTTCCAGATGCGATTCAGTTACAGAAGTTTATTTTGATTATCTGAGAGCATCTCAAACGGTAAAAAACACAAAAATAATCCCTTTAAAAAACATGTTTGTAGATTTTAGGGTGACAGATAAAGAGGAAGTGAATCAATCAACGGTTTTTCAGTCATTCAGGCTGATTTATAATCGATATCAGCACTTTGGTATTATTATGTTTCTGGTTTTGGAATTGACCAGAATGCAGAAACTAAATGAAAGTAAAAGCCTCAGTTGTAAAAGCTAAAATAAAAACTGTAAATCAGTTTGATTTAATTAGACTGTGAACTGGTGTTTCCCGGTGACACGTTCCCAGGAGCTGCAGCCGGCCACAGGAAGGATTAGATCTCACAACATTCAAGGTTTTTTTTATGATGATGATAAGGGGATCATTATTTTTGGAATTTTTGGCGCCGTATTTCTGGAAAACCGCACTGAGATTCCATCACGACCGGATGTGTGATTCCAGGAGACGGAGGCCCAAGTGCTTCCAGGAAGTTACCGTGATATTGGACAGGAATCCTAATTGGAAAATGTTATCACGGTATGTGGACGCCGTTTTTTTTTGTTTTTTTTTTCCTGCTGGCCGGGGATACAACAACATTCTTGAAGTTGAGGAAATCAGACCTGGTTTCAGCCGGGATTTTAGGATCAGCTGACTCAGATGGAACCAAAACAAAAAAAAAGTACCGGCTTCTGTTTTTTGAAAATGTCATTTTTGAATCTCAGTGCATGTATGTCCTCTCTCCCTCGTTCCCACCGGCTGTTGGCCTCTGCAGCTGATGCTAATGCTTCTCCTGTTGCACTCATTGTTTCCAGAGGGAAGGATAAGGCCCGGAGTAATTACCCCAATCTGTGATCAAAGCTGGAACAATGTCCAAGACAAATACGGTCGTGGCATCGGGTAGCAGAACATCTGAAGACATGGGGGAACATGAGATCGGCCGAGAGCACGTCGCCTTGTTTGTTTGTGAGGAAACGCACCTGGGAGCAAATCTCAGGTATTCACAAGGTTCTGGACTGAGTCCGGTCCAAACCTAATGTCCAAGAAACCGTAAGAATGAGAAGCTGGGTCAGAATCTCCTAATAAATCTCAGCAAACTGATTTTTACCTTTAGAGTGCCTTTAGAAACGTATTTAAACAACATGAAACGTTTTCTCTGAGTGCACTTTGCTGGGTTTATGTGGTAGAAAAACACAAAGCAGCAGAGAAACAAGCAAAACGACGCATGTTGTAAACAAACATGCTGCATTTTATGTGGTTTCTGAAAAGACAGAAATTCCAGCGAATTAAACTTGTTTGTTTCCAGCGTTGTGAAGTCTATGTCAAAATGACCTTCAGTTTTTATAAGCCTTGAACTTTTTTCACATTTTGCAACCGCAAAATTTATTTCATTTTGTTGGAATTTTGTGTGACAGCCCAACACAAAGTGGATGACAGGAATATTTCCTCATTCTTCATTACGGAACCGCTCAGACAGAAACGGTCCGTGACAATTTGATTTCAAGTCTCGTCTCCAGTGGGGATATAGATCCAAACTTTGACTAGGCCATTCTAAGCATGACTAAGCTTTGATCTAAACCAGTGTTTGTCAGTCCTGGTCCTCAGTAAACAGGGAATTAAAAGTCTCCTCCAGCTCTTGGTGGCCGGCTGAGGAGGAAAAGCAATCATCTGAGTCAGATGGAAGGTTTTCTTCCAAGCCCGCTTGTTTTAAAACTAAAAAAAATGCAGAATAATTAAAGAAATGTTCCTTCATAAAGATATAGGGAGTCATCATCTTACCAGCTACCAAAAACTCTCTGAGCACCACACCTTTGAAAGTTAGTCACTGTGTTGGGATGGTAGAAGTTTCTGTTCCTCAAAAATAAAATATCTTAGTTTCCAGACTCTATGGGTTTCCTTCAACCTGATAATCCGGTAGATTTGGTTCGATTAGGGAACAAAAGTTGCAACACTTGTTAAATCTCTTTCACGCTGCACTGAGTCAACCCAAACCCAAAACCTGTTCCTCTCCTCACCTGAGGCGGCGCTGCACCAAGAACCACTGAAGATGTTGTTTTCTTCAGTGAAAACAACATCTTTTTGAGCACAACTTCCTCCATCACCAAATGTGAACAAAAATGAAGTGGCATCAGATTTTAGTGGCTGTAGGATTTCTCTTTTGTCTTTGGTAAAAAAAAAAACTGCTGTCATTTCTCTCACAATCGCTAGAGTTGCACTTTTGTTTCGGTTGTATTTACCCAGAATTCCCTCCGCCATAGTCCACTTCCTGCTTTTGGAGCGGTCTTTGGTCTCCTTGGCGTTCACATTCAACCCGCTCCAGAGTTCACTTAAACTGAACAGAGGAAGACCAGAGTTCACTTTTTTTGGTTCATCCACTCCTCCACAAACGGACCGGACTTTCTGGACAAACGGACTGGAGTTTAACTGAAGTGGACTAAACCGGACCGGAGTGAATGCACATCCTCCTTAACTCCGCTCCTGAGAGTTCAGCCAATCAGTGCCAAGGAAACTGAATGGCGCTTCTGCATTGGCTGCTTTGCAGGCACCAGTCAGTAATGTGTCCAGCAGCGTTGCCTCTATGTACTTCAGCTTCCAAAGCTGCGATTTCTTTAAAATACTTTAGATTAAATTCCCCAGTAATAATTCAAAGTCACCTTCCACAGAAACCCTGGAGTTCGGCTTTCAGCAGACAACTTCAGGAAACTGGAAATAAAGAGTTCAGGCTGCTGCCCCACTGAGTTTCACCATATTTTACAGAATTTCAAATGTAATTTACAGTCGTATATTGTATATGGAAAGAGGATATATAATGTAATATATGTTGACAGGAATCTGATGATTCCAGTCAACAACAGTGGATTTTAAAATTAAAGTGTGTTTGAAGTTAGTGTAGTAAAGATTAAAGCATCCCCAGAGGAATTTCTTCCTCTGACTTCAATTATCTAACAGCTTCATCTGTCATCAAAACATATGAAATAGGCTGTAATCCAACGTAACGTTTATGAACGGGCCATGCCAGTAAAGCAGGCCTCCAGGTCATAATAGGGATGTCAACCACATGTCAGAGCTTCCTGTTGAATCCAGTTCAGAAAACAAGATGTGAGTCGGCTCTTCCTCCCGCCATCAGCGCCGTCCAGCCTGATCCCAGAATGCTTTGCCCCACAAACATCGAGGAACGCCGCTTCCCGTGAATTTATCCGTGTCCTGCGTCGCTGCACGTTTCAGAGCAAAGCCTGTTTTTATCACGCCGGGCTTTGAGGGAAACTCGAACCAGATGGAAGGAAATTAAAAGTAAAGGCAGCCGGAGTCTGGGAGAAACAAAACGTTTGGAAGGACGGCATGTGGCGGCGGTGATGTCACTGTGACGGACGGCGTTTAACGTGATGGCGTTCTCCTCTGAAATTACCAATAATATATAATAATCCGGGCTGCACAGTGGCGCAGTTGGTAGAGCTGTTGCCTTGCAGCAAGAAGGTTCTGGGTTCGATTCCCGGCCTGGGGTCTTTCTGCATGGAGTCTCCATGTTCTCCCTGTGCATGGTGGGTTTTCTCCGGGTACTCCGGTTTCCTCCCACAGTCCAAAAACATGACTGTCAGGTTAATTGGCCTCTCTAAATTGCCCCTAGGTGTGAGTGTGTGTGTGCATGGTTGTGTGTCCTGTGTGTCTCTGTGTTGCCCTGCGACAGACTGGCGACCTGTACAGGGTGACCCCACCTCTTGCCCGGAACGTTGGCTGGAGATGGGCACCAGCACCCCTCCCGACCCCACTGAGGGAAAAAGGGTGCAAGAAAATGGATGGATGGATATAATAATCCTGACAGTTCAGGGTTTATTACATAATCAGGTTCTAGAGTACAAAGATCTAAATTTCTCACCTCAAGTGTAAAAAAGCTAATTATTGAACTTTAATTAAATAATTTGCTAACTAAATACTTAGTTTAGAGTTAAACATCTAGCTTGCAAACTAAACATTTAGCTCCAAACTAATGTTAAATAGTTTTCCACCTAGAAACGTAGCATGGAGCTAATTACTTAGTTTGCTAACTAAATATTGGGGTCCAAATTATAGTTAGCTGAATAGTTTGCTAACAAAATCCTTAGTTTAAACCCAAGTATTCAGCTTGCTAGCTAAATATTTAGCTCCAAATTAAAGTTTTCTTACTAGATATTTAGTTTGGTGCTCAATGTTTAGCTTACTAAAAATTTAGCTTAAAACTGTCACATTTATAAATGTATGATGGTGAAAACATGATTTTGAAACCCAAATTATTTCTGTTAATTTTTGTAATTCTATCAACAGCAGCCCATAAATATTTCTGATCAGCTGGTTTAAGATTTATCAGAGTTTGAGAAGATTTTATCCAAAATAACCTGCCTGCATACGTCAACATGCTAACGTGTCTTCAGTTTATGATGTGTCTGTTTTCCTGAACAGTGGTTCCAATTAGAGAGTGTGAGCAGTCAGTATCTTATCTGCATGAACAACCTCAGGCACAGTTAAGCTGCAGTAGTTTAGAAAAGAGCCATCTTTAGAAGGAATCTGTTTTATTACCCTTCTGCCTGCCGTCTACAGGTTTACATCCACATTGAAACCTTTGGTCATTTACACCATTTAAAACATTTACAATTCTAAAAGGACAAAGTCAAAAACTGTCCTGATCTAAGAGGATATGTCCTCTGAGCCATTTGCTTCAGAAGAAGTCGGCTGATGATCCCTGAATCTGATCTTAATTTTAAAGAAAACACCACAAATTCTTTTGAATTCTCCACAAACAGCCGGTCCACATTAATGACGCAGCGCGGGGTTAAAAAGTCACCACCAAGCTGTCAGAACAGGACGAGTTGTTCTGGCACCTTCCAGCTTTTTCCTCTGGCATCGAGCCGCCGAACGGTAACGCACCTTCAGAGGGAGGGAGAAGATCCAGAGCGAGATCCGATTATCTGGCAAACAAGCTGAAAATGGACCCAGAACTAAAATAGACGTGTGCGTGCTGCGGCCCAGATAACATCAAGAGGTTGTGGATGCGCGCTGTAACAGACACCTGCATCACCCAGAGAGCAGGGATCTCCTCCAGACAGTTGAAAGGACGACAGGAATCATAACGCAATCTCTCGGAAATCATTTGATCTTTTAAAGCTTTTGAACTCTCACAGAGGTCCCGGCTCGGGTAACATCCGAGACCGAACAAGATCTTGTAAAACATACGATAAACTTGTTTTTGGCAGGTCTCTTTATTACACCGGGGCATCCGGAGGCTCTTCTCCAGCCGGATTTAACCCTCAGCGTTCCGGTGGGAGGGAGGCAGCAGCAGCTTGGGATAAACGTGTTTCGGGGAAACTGACGACAAAACGAAAACTGAAATGAATAAAAACGTTGCTTCATGGGGAAAACCGTAACTAACTGGAACTATACCGCTCATTTATACCGCAACTGTAGATATACCGTAATATCCTTTGTATTCGTGTTTATAAATAAATTTATTAGCCTTTGAACTGATGTGAAATTGATTTTTCCCCCATGCAGTCAGTTTACGTCAGCTGTCAGCAGATTACGGCGTATTCGCTACGCCATACGGCAAAAGTTGGGATCAAACTCTAGTCAGTTGGTTGATCAATAAAGTAATAAATGTTTTGAGAGTTGTGTTTCCTGTTAAGTATGTATGACCTAATCGATGTTTACATTATCACAAAACTTTAACCTTTTTGAAAATTAACCAGGGTGTGAAAAACTAAACTGAAACTAAACAATATTTATAATGACAAATGTGATTATAGTTAAATAAATCTAACAAAATAACAAAAACTGAAAAAAAACATCTTTTGTTAACTGGAATAAATAAAAATGGTAATTAATGGAGAAAAACTAAATATCTGGAACAATATTGTGTTTATAAAACTAACAGTTTTCATCAGCTGTTGGTAAATGATGGCGCTTCTCCTGGCGACAGCAACATTTGGGAGGAAACGCAAAGAGTCACTCAGTTGTTCAATAAAAGCTGAATATTTTTAATGGTGTCGTCTACTGAGTTTTCATTTCTCAATTAATTTTTTAATTTTGCATCTAAAAATTAACCACAGTGTGGAAAACCCAAAACTACTATGTTAATATAAATAAACTAAACAATATTTAACTAATAGTAACTAGGAGAAACGCTGTTAAAATAATTAAAACTAACTGAATTAGATGAACAAACCAAACCCTCTGAAACTCTGATCAGGAGCTTTGATGTTGAGTTTAGCATTGTATCGATGTAAACAAAAACTCTTTTCTCTAAGAAATGTTTGGATACTCGGCTGAAAACGGGTCTGAGGAAGTCTGGAAACGGTATCGATCATGGATAGTGATGGTTTCTTTGCTGCTGGATTCCTTGCATTGAAACGGTTTTTCCGGCAGCACGAACCAAACCTGACTGCATCGTTTCATTAACGAATCAATCGAGATTTTTCCACATTACTCATAAAGAGAGCCGGAGTTTTTTAATTGCTTAAATGCATGAAAGTGGGTTGGGAAAGTATTAACCCTTACATTTTGTGATTTTACAAAACAAATCTCGCCGTTTACTGTTAATTTTTGTTGAATAAAAAACAGCTTTATTCACCAAGTTTCTGCTCATTAACCAACTATTTGAGTCTCACTAAAGACACTTGAAATAAAAACATTTCTGGTACTGATCCAGTGTTTTCCCAAAAGACGAAGACGAGGTTAAATTAATGCAGACATGTTTGGTGTGGATCAGAAAAACTGCAATTCCCAAACATCATCATAAATATCACCTACTAAAATAATTAAATAACTGAGCTGTGACGAATAATAATATGCAGGTTTTGTTTTTATAACATTATTTCTATTTCAGAAATAATCCTATTAACTGTAAACAGTTTGTATCATCCTTTAATCGTTATTTAACGTGTAGCGGACCCGCCAGTGGAAGCATAGCGCCCACCAAAGTGGGCGGAGCCAATAGACGCAGGGGGCGTGGCCAGGTGAGGGGCTGAGCTGACCCACTGCAGTAGCCGCTGTTCCACCCAGAGGGCAGCACTGAGACGGTTTTAGGCAAAATATCGCAGAATTCCAGGAAGTTGATTTGCGCTGTTGAAGTTTGTTAAAATGCCAATAAGTATTTCACAATAAAATAAAATAAATCACACAATTCAACTAATTTATATGAAAATGTCAAAATTTGTAGAGAAACAGCGTTAAAATTTGTTGATATTATGGTGTATTGATTCAGAAAAAACTGTCATTTTACAGTTACTCTTGCTAGTCATCATGACTGAACTGTACTGGCTACAGACACAGTAAATACTGAGAGTTAAAACCAAGTTAACAGTAATTTATTGGATGTTACTGTAGATGGAAGAGGAATGGCTTTTAAAATAAGTTTATACTTCTACCCACTCCTTTGAATGTGTAAATATACTTTACTATTGTCGTTTTAAATGCATTTTCTTTTTATACAACTTTTATTCTTTTAATGCAGTACTTTCAATAAAGTAAAACTCAACTCAACATAAAGATCGCAGCTTTAAAGATCGATTTATACAGTTAAAATGCAAAAAGGTTGATTTGCGGTTTAGTTGCTCTAAAGAACATCAGGTTCATACACTGAGAGACATCTAGATAAAAAAATAACACTGTTGGTTTTTCATATAAAATCCTATTGGAAACAATGAAGCTCGTGACTGTAATGTGAAAAACTGTCTATATTAAGTTAATAATGTAAAATAAAAAAAAATCACAAGGCTTAAGCAAATCAAACTGAATGTTATTTGAAATGTGATTATTTGCAAATTAGCAGGAAGCATGGAAATAATTCAGTTTGCATAAAGATGCTTTTTATCAGAGTGGAGATAATAAAACTGGACAATAAATGGAGGATAGAGAGTTGATAGACAACCAGCAAGCACCAAACCAGAGGATGTCTGCTGCTCTCCATCCACTGTCGGGTGCTTCAGTAACCGCGTCACGCTGCCACTTGCGCCCCCTGGTGTTCGTTAAGAAAAGGCCACACACTTATGGCATCTCCTCAAAACAAAAACAAACAAAACGGAGATTAGACTGATTTTTTTTCTCTAAAAATGATTTATTGGACAGGGAAGATAACAAACGTGATCCTAGCTGAAATATTAAAAATGATTTACCACAAGAAAAAGACGAGCAGCTGGAGGTAGAAAAGAAAATGAAAGGATGTAAAAAAAACTTAAAGTACAATGACCACCATGCACAACCCGGTTAAAACGAGAATAAATACATTTAAAAGAAAATACTGAGTTAACAGTTTAGGAGCTTTTCTGTGTAACAATACGAAGAATCGGTGATCCCAACGTGACATTATGTGAAAGACCAAGGCACTCGACTTTTACTGCGGCTTCCGGAACAGAACCGCTCCAAACGCGTTCAGGTACTGATCAACAGCACCGAGCTGTCGCCATCTTTAGATCTGCAGATAATCTACTTTATTACACGTTAATCTGAACGTTGTGCAGATAATCTACTTTATTACACGTTAATCTGAACGTTCTGCGGAAATGGAGAAATCTACTAAAGAGTAAATGAAGCACACGGATAAAAACACAAATGTAACAGGACTAAAAGCAACTTTCATGACAGGAAGTGAGACGGATAAAAGCCAGCGTGAAGTTTCTTTATAAAAACTGAGGTCCCGGCGTTTCTCATGTCAGGCAGCATAAGATCCGGCGTTTCCTGGTTTTCCGGTTAGGCCTTCTCCAGGGACTGGTAGTACTCCTTGAGAACGGCCCAGGCCGTCAGGGCCATGAAGCCGTCGGGGGGGTTCTCCCCTTCGCGCGCCATCCTCCGCATGCGCGTGCCAGAGATGAAATCATAATCCTGATGGCTGCAGGACAGAGAGACACCGAAGCAGAGGGAACGAGTTAGGAGACGTGACTCAGAAAGAGTTTGACTGCTTTAATAGAAATCGTTTTATTTTATTACAAACATCAGGGTTTCCTGACTTCCAAACGGAAAAATAAAATCCGCCACTCCTTCAGAATGAAGTTTGTTTCTTTTATGTGCATGTTAAAACAATGCTATGCTTGAAAAATTAGCCTGTCACAATAACAACGTGATCAACTGTCGCTGAAGTTACTGAGACAAATGAGAATGTTGATCATTTCCAATATATAATAATAATAATAATAATGCAAGAACACACTCAAAGATCAAACATGAAATTCTGATGATCATTTATCACTGGGACATTTGAAATCTAAAAATAAATAAAACACCAGAAACAGCAAATTAAATTAATTATGAGTTATCTGCAAACAAAATAAACTAACCGAGACCAAAACACCAGATTAAAGACTTTCATCATCCAGTTTAATGGAAGAACGAGAGAAAAGAAAAGTTGACATCAAGTTGAGCTTTTCTCTCATGTGAAGGAAGAAACTAGATTAAAATATGAAAATATGCGAAGCAGGACTACTATAATTCCGATCAACTGTTGGATTAGGATTAAAGTCCCGACTTCGCATCATGGAAAACTCGACTAATCATCTGACCAACCTGAATCTTCGTCTGTGAATGCAGCTTCATCACAGAGGAAAACAAAACAAACGGCGTGACTGGAGCTAAAAATCATTTGCGCTGCGCAGAAACAGACTTTAATCAGCGGCAGGTCTGTGTGATTCTGAGCAACATCAAAAGCTTAAAACATTTCAGCTCTGAGGAAAAGAAAACAACGGGTGTTGTTTTTGGCTCGGCGTTTCCCAGAGACAAAAGCACCGGGAGAACAGGAGCCTTTCTACAAACACACAACCAATTTACAGAATATAATTTCTGTTTAGACTGCTTGGCCTAATTGGCCTAAACGGGATTAAACGTCCAAATAAGCTTCCAAATTAACCCTGAGTGAGTACTTCCTGTTTCCCATTACCGTGACAACCAGACAGAAGAGTCAGGGCCGAACGGCGTGAGCTTACTTCTTGGGCTCATAGAAGTCCATGGCTCCTTTGACCTTGTTGTACGCAGCGACCTTGAAGGGAACGATCTCCAGGGAGACGAGGCCCGGCGCCATGGTGAGGACCTTGGCTCCGTGGCTCGGCTCGTACAGGTCCTTCCCCGTGGCCGGGTGGGGCATGCCTGCGGGGTCGCGACCCACGATGTAGAAGTTGGCGCCGGCGACCATACGGGCTCGACAATGCCACTGCACCTGCAGGAACGAAGAACGTCGGTTCACAAACTGCTCTCAGAACGGTTTCCGTTTCCGGCTACTGGTCATAAATATCACCACAAGACGTAAAACCCTCATGATGTCAAGTGTCTTAAACTAAAGAACTTAATGTGAGCAACGAAAATGAAATAAATGTAAAGAAGCAGGCAGGGAAAGCTGCACGGCGTAATGAAAGTAACTGGCTCAAAGTTATAAGTTGTGTATTTCTAATGAGTTTATTTAATGAAAAAACAAATGAAAGCTGAGGAAACACTCAGAAAACATCTGAGTGTTTCCTCTCATTTTGGAGTTTCTGGTGTTAAAAAGGATCTGAAAACCTGCAGCAGGTGTCTGGATATAAAAATTAATAATTGAAAACTTCAATATGAAGCTGCTACTAGGTCTGTCACGATAAATTTTGCTGGACGATTGTCTAAAAAATTATTGCGATAAACGATAATATTGTTTCAAGACGATGTGACACTGATTTAATGGAAATGACTAATAATGCATGCGATTTCCTGCCATAGATACTTTATTTTCAAACGAACACATAACACTGGAACTAAATAAACAAAACAACCAAAAACAAAAATAAAATGGATTCTCAGTCTCCATTAAAAAACGTACTTGAATAAAAACTAAACAACATAAAGCCAAAGTGGAAATAAATACTGCATTGAAACAAAAGAGTGCAGATTATGAAGTCTGTATACTATATTGCCCTTCAGTAATCACTAGATTTAAATAGAGAAGATGAGCACCTCGACTACCTGATGCAATAGTTCATACTACACGATTTTAGCCCCTATTTTCTCCTTACGATAATCTTGGATCGTTGGTCGATCTAAGATTGTCGCTGGTGATTTCGTAACCGATCATCCTGGGTTACGGTAGATCGTTGTAGCCGCTCCGATCTAAATCAGGGGTTTCCCCCGACTGGGAGCTTAACGCTGAATGTGACAGGTAGCCAATCAGAAAGCCAGATTCTCCTCCTGCTTTCTGAGGGGAAATTACGGAGGGGAATCCCAAACAGCTGACACGGAGCAACACGAAGTCCAGCGGACATCGAAGATGATATGTGGAAGCAACATTAATATTTATTCAACATTTTGTGCAAATAATATAGAAATGAGAAGGGGAGGAGTTGGAGCCAAATTGCTACCTCAGTTAATAAACCCGGCAAGTTTTCAGCTGTTCTTCGTTAACGTGACATAAATAGGTTATAATGATTTTCATTCAGTCAGAACTTTACGCTGAGCCACATGCATCACAGGTAGATTCTAGTAAAGCATTGATTAATGCCTGGTTTTAAAATCAGTTAACTGGACTTGTAGCCATTATTTTGTGCCCATGTGGTTGGACACCACACGGCACGACGAACCCGATCGAACCGTTATACCCAGGATTTCTCTCAGGGTTTGAAAATGGGCCGACAACTCGTGTAGCGTGCGCTGGACATTAGACTAAGGAAATTAGGAAGGGAGGGTCAGTGGAGAGCCCCGGAGCTGAGCCTTTTTTCATTCAGTGTCATCAACAGAAAGAATAAAAGGCAGGAAGAAACGATAAAGCCGATAATTAAAATGAGGTCGATAGGTTTAAATATCGTGCGATTAATTGATTTATCGTTTATCGCGACAGGCCCAGCTGCTGCTTTAATGAATGTTTTTTGTTTGTTGAACGTTTCGTTCCAACATTTCAGCCATAAACCCACAAAGAGTCTCTGAGCGCCGACCAATCCCAAGCAGCAACAAAATGGAGCTGGAAGATGTTAAAAACGGGAGAAGAGACACTAATAATCCAGCAGGGAGCAGATTAAAAGTCTGGAAGGATTTTAAACCGGTAGTTTAGAACAAGACGTGTGTTAGGTTCAGGGAATGCAGGAAATGTGACACTTTTCTCTCCTATGACAGCAAAAAGATTGAAACCTCAACAGAATAGACTTATGAATCATGACGTGGCAGATTTAAACTAATCAGAGTAATCAATTCCTCAAATAAACTCATTTAGTAATTGATTAATTGTTAACTGGAGACTCAAAAAAGGCAATTTGCTAGAAAAAAACAAACTGAGCAGTAATTAAGCTAAAACACGTCACCTGGTTCAAATCCTGCACCATCTGTTGCTATCCAGTTATTAACTGGTCAAATGAAAAAATAATCCCAGAGCTGATCTGGGATTATTTGCTGATGATCAGCTGAGCAGAAATGTCTGATCTTTTCTCACGTCGAAGGATTTTTAGATGCAGATGCTTTGTTTGCTACAAATGATCAAACTTTCACTAAAGGAATGCTGTCATTTCATTTTAGGCAATAAAACAGGTTTATTTTTTTTAAAACAAATTGAATTATTTGTTTAGTTTCATCTTTATTGTTGCATAAAAAGGCTAAAGTGGTCAAACAAGCAATCTGCAGTAAACGGAGGCAGAAGAAGATAAAACGGCCACTTTCAACCAGCTTGAAGTGTTTTAAGAGAGCAGCTCCCGTCTGCTTCAGGGCCATCCCGTAAATATGAAAACCAGAGAAGGAATAATCCCGCTTTTAACGGCTAAACGCTAAAAGTTAGGCTTGCACCTGGACCTAAAAGAAAAAATAAAACTTTTTACGGCTCCAAACCAATTTAACTGAGTCCCTGATGCCCAACAGCCCTCAGTCTGTTCCCAATGATCGGCTGCTTCCACATTACAAGACGTGAATGAATGAAAAGTTTCCAGCGGCTGAGCAGAGCGACTCGGCCCAGCTTCCTGTCCGGTCAGTCAGCCGGGACGAGACGGCCTCAACGCTCATCATTCAGCGCGGCAGAGAGATTTTTCATCAAAGCTCAGCGCCGCCTTGACCTGCGTTACCTCAGTCGGTCCGGCGTACATCATGGGAGACGGGAAAATGGCAACGATGGTGGAGTCCGGATCCAGCACGCGCTCCTCCAGCACGGCGGCGTGCTGCTTCATCCGCCACGGCAGCGGCACGTCGTCGTCTTTGGTCCAGCCTCCCAGCGGGTGGAGCAGCAGGACGGGCCGGCGGTAGCCGCGCTCCACCAGCCGCTTCTGGGTGTCCTGCATGAGCAGGGCGTGGCCGTTATGGACCGGGTTCCGGAGCTGGAAGGCGAACACCGCGTCTGCACATGGAGAGGAGAGGACTGGTTGGGGGGAGGAAACCAGAACCAGAACCAGAACCAGGAAGTGGAGCTGGCAGGCGGGACGGCTACCTGCGTTCATTTCTTTAAACTTCTGTTTGAGCTCGTTGGGCGTCAGCCGGTACTGGTCCAGGCCGTCGTTCCAGTAGATCCGGTCCAGAACCTGCAGGTCTCCGCCAACCAGCCAGTCGCCACTTTCCATCACCATCTGGAAACACGACGGATCAATCACCACAATCAGGGCTGGAACAATCAATCGGATTTATTGTGATTAATCAATTATTGAATCAATTAATTTAGTTATTAATTAATCATTAACTGTAGTTAAAAACTGCAACTAAACCAAAACCGTACAAAAAAATAAACATTTTCCATTTAAGACAGAAAATAAAATCTTTGTAAAGATTTTCCACAGTTTCAGCTTCAACTGGTTCAAAATCCCTGAAAAACAAACAAACTGTAAATAAGAAGAACATTTTGCTCTTCAGTTCTTAATTATTTAATCCAAACATAAAACCACAAACCAGGAAGTCTTGAGCTTTTCATGTTTGTCAGAAATATTCTAGATGAAGATGATCAATCGTTTACTAAAATGATCATTTTTAAGGATAAAACATTTTCTAATTTAAAAAAAATAAATCTTTACTGTGATTCTAATATTGTATAAAACTGTTTAAGTGGTTAAATGAATGTTTTTTTTAATAGCTGCCTTTTGCAGCATAATTTTGGTCTTTTCAAAGTTGGTGGATAAGTTTAAAGAAGCTTATTTTCCCAAAATTAAGCAACAAAAATTAGTGACAAAAGTTTAGTTTCTCATTACTAAAATGTTCAAAACAACATTTTCACCACATTTCCTGTACATTGGGGTGATCAAATCTGCTGTTTATCACAATTAAGTGACAAACGTTCTCATGTTTGGCAGAGAAAGAAACTTTCTCCCCAGGAGAATCAAACAATGATCCGAGTCGCTCAGGCTGATTTTGTTTCAGGCGATATCTCTGGCCTCCCTCAGGAGACCCAGCTAGAGTTACTGCAAGAATCTGATTAATCTGAGCATTAAAGAAAAATAAAAACATTTGTGTCACTGATTCCATTAACATGTAGTTCATCATTTAAACGGCCTTTGATATTCACATTTAGAAAACAAAACCAAATTACAGCCTGGCTGCAGCTTTAAAGAGGGTTTAGATCTGAACGCCGTCAGCAGCAGAGGCGTCGCCACCATTTGATCAAAAAGGAAAGACGTGTGAGAAATTTACATTTTTCCGCTCCACACGCTAAATGATCCAATTTGTCCAGAGGTGGCTTGAAAAACTCGACCCATATGTGGAGAAGAGGTTCACATGAACCATGAACGAACGTCACACAGACCGACCCGAACAACGGGGGGGAGAGGGGGGGGCCTGACGGACAGGTAAACAGGAAAAAGTGGATTAACTGCGTCTGAATGGAGCGGCTCGTTTGCAGCTGACAGCAGACAGAAACAATGCGGCGCAGCCGTCGCAGCAAAGGGCGCCGCTGACAGACGGGCTCCGGTGCAGCCAGAGAGACGTATAGTCATGTAAACACACACACACACACACACACAGTTTAACGAGGGAGGCCTTAATCAGAGCAGGCTGAACACACACACACACACACACACACATCAGGTTAGACGTGTGTGGCGACGGCGTTGAGGCGTCAGGTGTCGACAGTGGAGAGTCATGGTCCCAATTTAGGACATGTGTAGCCGCCGCCCCCCCTTCTATCTGCCCCCCTTCACTCCATCATTCAACACATGAGCCACATTTCACCATGGCGATGGTGGGAATAAGATGAAAGTTAAGGTGCTGAAATATCGGGGCGGTTTTTCTGCGGCTCTGACTCAAACATCAAAAGCCAACCAGTCAGTTACTGGAAGTAAAGTCACTGCAAACCAGTAAACAATGGTCCACAACTGAAATTAATAAACAAAACAAAGCAATTTTAAGGGGATTAGTTAATTTTTAACATTTTATAGGAACACATTAAAATGGCTCTATGGGCCACACAAAACATGTTTATTACATTTGTTGCACAAAATTTTTCTTTCTCAAAACTTGTGCATAATGTGTCACCTGTAATGATATGAGAAATATAAGAAAAGCTTTTATATTGTTTTTTATCCTTCAGATGTAGCTGTATAAGTTTCACATCAGTAAAATAAACTAAATCTGCCAGGGGTGTGAATACTTACCTGCATTTTTACAGCAGTCTGTCTTCAACTACAGAATCTGCCGAAACCCAGACAGAAAGAACCGAACGGACGAACGGACAGACGGACGGACAGACGGACTGATGACATTTAAAAGAAAAAATAACTTTCCTAATTTTCCCCTCACATCTACGCCTGAAGAGTTTGGACTGTTTCCACCTGCATCCTGTTCATCTCTAAACAAAAACATGAATCTTCACTGAAAGTCTCCGGCTGCTGCTTTAGCGTCACATGTGGCTTAAATCCTTTGGATTCCGTCAAACCGCAAAAAAAATCAGCAGCCCAAAGCGGCGGAGTAAGTTCTGTGTTTCTGTTCACAAAGCAGGTGTCAGAAAAACTTGTGCAAGAAAACAGCTGGATAAAAACACAAAAACAGACGCATTTGGAGAGAAGTGGAAACTACATTCCCAAAACATTTTTTTGTTTTTCGGGTGGAGAACATCAGATTCCAGATTTAACACCTGCAGAAGACGGGTGGATCAAAACGAAGTTCTTATGTAATGAGTAAACCTCCATTTCTCCAGATGTTCAGTTTTTCCATCAGCGAAGAGAGCAAAGCACTCCGACTCTTCAGGAGTCAAAGGGCAGGTCAAGTACGCAGCGAGTTACTGATTTTTAAAGAAATGCCACAAAGTAGAATAAAACCACTCATTTCATTAATGAACGAAGTCGATGGAGACCGACTGGTTAAGATGGCCTGATCTACACGACGAGCCTTTTTATAGTATACAAATCCAAGAGTTCAAGAAGCCGAAGAATCCTTTACAACTCGCCTCAGAAATGGATTTACGGCTCTCGTTCCTCGGCCAGCATGTGAACAGGCTTTCATCCGGAGTGATTCCAGGTCCTGCTGGCATGTGACCGTCTGACGGCAGCAGAGGCGTCGTGGGATCAGATCAGGAAGCATTTGGCTCTGAACTGAACGTTTTCAGGATCTCACCATTTGTTTCTGACACGCTAATGAATCCAGGCTGTCCGCAAAACCGCATCAAAAACGTTATTTTATTGTCATATTTACTCACTGCATCATGTTTGTTTTACTTATCTAGTGTTTAGTTGATACTTCTTTACAAAATATTAATTTACTCATTTGCGTTCTTGCTCCAAGAACCATTAGCATTTATTAATTACATTGATTTGCTCATCCTTTACATTTCTAGACAGATTAGTTTAGATTTAGAATAATGAACATGTTGCAGTGGAAGCTGCAACACAACATTCATGGGATGAGAAAAGCTTTATGGGCTGTTTTCCCATCATGAGGTGAGATTTGGGTGGAGAAGATAAAGATATTTTGTTTTGGGGTTGAAACGATCAGCAGCCAACTTAAGTGTTAACATGTGAAGATGGTGAGAGCATCAGTGGGTTGGTTAGGAGGTCACTGATTTACCAGCTGTAGCTCGTCGTCTTTTCCTTAATCAAGTAAAACCTTGAATTCAAAGTTCGCCTCCGATTCGATTCTGCCTCGAATGTTTCCTTAATAGTGACTTTCAGAGGTGGACAAAGTTCCCAAAAGATGTACCATCACATCTACGTCTGAAGAGTTCGGACTCTGATGTTCAATGCTTCAGCATTTTTACTCAAGTAAAAAGTGGCCATGTAAGAAAAAACTCAAGAGTAAAAGAGTATTTCTAGAGTAACTGATCAAATTATCAATCATTTAATATTGAAAAATTACATCAGATGGGACAAAATGTCAAGTGAAAATTTGGGCACTTTAAGGACAAAATGACAATAATTCATATAAATAACATAAAATAACAAAAACCAGGCAAAATAAAACTTTTCAAAATCAGTTTCATTCAATAAAAAAAACGTAAGAAACTTTAAGGAAAACTGCAGGTGTGCCTGCGTCCGGCGAGTTTTTGGTTAAAACAAGTTTGTTTTTCATTCACCGAGTAGAAAATCCAGAAGTTTTGCTCAAGAAAGAGTAAAAATACTTCATAATAAAATTACTCGAGTAAAGGTAACTAATTACTACCAGCTCTGGTCTTTCTCATAGCGGTGCGTAAACAAGCCGGGTCTCGTTCTGCTCCGCGGCGCGGCGCTCACCTTGATGTAGGGGTGATCTCTGCAGGTGGTGCCCCACTGCCGGGCGCAGCGCTCCTCCTTCCGGTGCTGGTAAAACTCCGGGTTACGGAGGATGGCGACACGTCGGCCGCTGTAGACCAGCGCAATGGCCGTCACGCCGTCCAGACGCTCCTTATCCGCCGTGGACAGCGGCAGCACGATGGGCACCGACAGGTTAATCACGCCACCTAGTGGAGGAGAAGGACATTAAAATTAGATACAGGACAAAGTCTAACTAATGAACAAGTTTTAGTTTGCATAGCAGAGGTGGGAATCTGTTACTGTCACCACAACGTTGCAGTCCAGAACAGCCTTTGGAGTTATTTAGTGAAGAACTGTAAAAATGTACATAACCTCTCACCACGTCGTATAAAAACGTTCAGCATTCACGACGCGGAAACGGAAACTAGTTGAAGGGGAATATGGAAACATCAGCGTTGCTGTCTGAGCGCATTTCTGCACAAAACACGACAACCAACTCCTGACCAGTCACGGCCTGCCTTGGCTCCGCCCACTTGCATTGTTCCTGAAGTTTTCCCGTCTCCATTTTGCGAAGCGAATGTCGAACCGGGTCCTTCCAGCTGAGGCTCCTGTAAATCTGAATGCATTTAATTTGTGCACATTGGAGATTCTGCATAATGTGTAGTTTGTGGTGCTGGTCTCAGAAACAAATGCATGAAATCATATTCCCAGTTGGATCTTTGAACCAAACGGCTCTAATGAACTAAAAGCACAGAGGCTTTTCATTTTGTTTAACTTTTTCTTCTGGATCCAGAGCCAGAGGTTCTGCATTCAATCCTCAGTTGGCAAACACCTGTTCACCATTTGCCAGGCAGATATGAGCAGATCCTAAACTTTCTGCATTTTAAGAACCAATGTTCCAGTCGATTTCTCCGCCTTCGAACTCGGAAATCTCAACTTCCGAGTTCAAATTGAAAGCAGCAACATGCCTCAAACTGCCTCTGGGAGTCATTTTTACATCGAAGAACCTTTTACTCCGAAGGAAAAACCATCATGAGTTATTGAAACTTCTGGAGTTCAACCTTCGCTGGACGTTTCTTTTCATTTTCAGCCTCATTGAAAATGAAGTAATTTCAACCAAAAGCTAAAGAATCTTATTGTTAAATCAGTTTTGTAAAGTTTTCGGTTTATTTCTTTGCGGTCAAACGGTTTGTTTCCAGAGATCCACCTGGTTTTCTGCCTGTTCAACACGTAAAATTAGTTTTTATATGGAATACAGAACGTTGTATTTATAAAAGACATTTATTTTCTACTAAATATGAAACTTTCAGAATAAAAAACAACCTAAAAGCATTAAGTTTTTCAACATCTTTTAACAGGATGTCTGAATAGAGTCAGAGCCGTTTATATTATTTATACATGAATAAATGTCAACCAGAAGTAAAAAACTTTTACATTTTATTTCACTTGAGGAAACAAATAATGTTGATTGTAAATATTTTTAAATTTAACTTTCAGTAAAACAATAACAGGTATTAATTATTTATTCATCAAGTCAACATTTCTGCATTAATTATTTTTCCTGATTTCATGTTCTGTTTCTGAATGCCATGTTTTTATTACCTGTAAGTGAAAAATCATCATAATTAACAGAAACAAAGACTTTCAAACATCCGTCTGTTTCATTTGTCATAAAGTCCCTAAAATAAATGGATTTTTCAATAATATTCTAACTAAATGGATGTATATGGTTATTCTTTGATAAAATTTCCAAAATTCAGGAAATTTAAAAAGGAGAACTGTGCAAAACTTAAAATAATATAAAGTTAACTGATAAATTCTGCATTCTGGGTTAATCAGCATCTAATCCTGTTTGAAACACTAATCTATGGAGAAAAGTGAAACTTTTATTAATTTCTGTGAAAAAATTGCACAGAACGAAAAATATTCACCATTTTTTAACCTCTGTACTATGAACCATATTCTCTGTGGAGCCAGACATTAATGTTGTACTTAATCAGGATCAGTAAGTTAGAAACAGACAGAAACAGACAAATGGATCAGATCAACGTTCAGATGCTTCAGCCGGGGCCGAGACGGATCGGATGGATGAAAGCAGGAATCAATCCTGCAGGGAATCGAAGGTTTTCCTAAAGACCTCCTGCTCTGAATCACTGGAATCTCATCTTCTGCGCTGCAACATGAGCTGCATTTCGTGAAACTTTGTTCCCGTTAGAGTAAAATGGAAAGTGAAGCGCTGGCTTCGGGGCAGAGCCGACTCCAACTCACATGTTTGGTAAATTAAAGGCCATGTTTTAGATTTTCAACAAGAGTTTTACCATCAATAAGGGAAACAATGTAGGAGGTTTGTTCTCGCACTCAATGCACCTCCTTCCTGATAACCCTCTGAAGGTGTGTGATCCAGCAACCTCCATCCTGATTGGCCTGTTAAACTCTATGTTTGATGTCTACATGAGGCCAATCATTAAGAGAGTTTTCGCACCTGATGGTCCGCTACACTCTGTCTGATTCGGGACCAAAAGTTGCAACGTTTGTTATTTCTCCATCTGCTGTGGTTGTTTTATTCTGCACTGAGTCAAATAAACCAAGCCCAAACCTGTTCCCCTCCTCGCCTGTGGGGGCGCTGCACCAAGAACCACTGAAGGAAACGACACAAAAATCTCAGAAGAAGAAACGCAACCAAGTCCCTTCTTTACAAAATGTAAATAAAAATGTTGAATAAAAAACAAGCGATTTCTCCCACTATCACATTTATTTTGTTTACATTTACCCAGAATGCCCTGCGTTGCAGTCCACTTCCTGGTTTCTGGTCCACTTGCTGTTCACATTCGAAACGCTACAGAGTTCACTTCAACCGAGCACAGACCGACGTTTGCATGCGGACCAGTTTAAGTTTTTGGTTTGATTACTCATTCACACCTCATAAACGAACCGGACTCTGCGCAAACGGACCGGAGTTTGATTAAAGTGAACTAAATGGGACTGGTGTGAGCGCAACGAACCGGACTCTGCGCAAACGGACCGGAGTTTGATTAAAGTGAACTAAATGGGACTGGTGTGAGCGCAACGAACCGGACTCTGCGCAAACGGACCGGAGTTTGATTAAAGTGAACTAAATGGGACTGGTGTGAGTGCACCATAAAAGCCATGCTGCATGAGAACTTAGAGAATTTATCCATTGGGACATTTTCTTTGGTCAAAGTGATCAACACCTGGAAAATCCAGACATCAATATGTGAGGAAATGAAGCATAAATTTGGAGGAATAAACCAATTCTTCTTTTCGCATCAGTTCTTTGAGCAATCGGCTCCATCTAGTGGCCAATGCAAGTAAAACAGGCGGTGAGAAAATGACATGATGTCATGGACCCAAAGTGGGTCCTGCATGTTTTAGTTCTCTCCCTGCTGGTAGTAACAAGCTTTTCAGCATGTTTGGTTATTTTGTTGGTTTCAGTCGGAGTCGGTCCTTGAATCTGTCACATGGCGGCTGGCGAGGCTTCAAACGTTCAACACGCGCCTCGAAACGCGCGTCAGGAAAATCCTCCTGACTTCTCCAGGCGACACATCGCTGATAAAACGTTTTTTCTTTCAGCCGTCTTACCGTCCAGCAGACAGTCGAAGTGAAGACACTGCAGGAACTCCCTCTCCCTCATGAAGCCGTTCAGAGGCGTGGCCCAGCCTTCAGCCAACACCTGCACCCACTGCATGTCCAGCTGCAGGCCAGAGGTCAGAGGTCAACACAGGCAGGCCGAGATGAGCAGAACGCGGCTGCAGAGTCAGGCCGGCTCACCTTTCCGATCTGGACAGCAGGGAGAGTCTCTGCGTCGGCCTTGGCCAGGTCCAGCTTGTTCTCCTGAACGTAGAGCTCCTTCACCTCATAGGAGGCGTCAACAGGAACGATGTCCTGAAAAACAAACGAGCATTCATGACAAACATGAAGCAGGCGGCTCCAGCAGGCGGCTCCAGCAGGCGGCGGGAGACAGACGGAGCAGAAACCTGCAGCTTCAGACTCAATATTCCTGCAACTACGACTCATTTCTGACACCTGGTGGCCACAAGGAAAATAACAGATTCAACGTTTCAAACCAGGAAAGTTTTTCTGCAACTCTTTGAGTATGATATTGTATTTGATGTTGTAACTAATTAAATATGTGAACTCTTTAGAAATAATGTTGTTGGTAAAGATTTTTGTCCTTCAACTTGTAAAATAACACATGATCCGTGTTTCATTGAGATTTGTTGAGCCTTCAGCTGCTTTCCATCGTCTGACTCACTGTGGGAAGGTGCAGTGGCCTGTTAGGGCCACCGTAGAAAAAAAACACATAGCGGAGCAGCACATTTCTGCCAAAAAATCTCAGAAATATGTTAGAAAAATGTATACATTCCTGTTGTTTTTGTTTTTTGGGTTGTTTTAGAAAATTTCTGAGAGCAATATAATTTTTTTTCTAAATGAAAAAGTAAAATGTAGTGGTGGAACTTGATGAAAACGTTTAACTGATTTGATTGCAGGGCCTGTAATTAGTCACAATTTATTTAAAAAAAAAAACATTTACAAAATGAGCAACATTTCACTTCAAAAACCCATTTTCTGCTAAATTATAAAATATATCCGAGTTATTCGGGTTGTTCAACCATCAGATTAGCATAATTTCAGCCACTTAGATTTCCAGGAGCTCCTGATCATTCATGAAGTTAGTTTAGAAATGTGGACGCAGACATTAGCGTTAGAGTCTGAGCTGCTGCTACATGTTTAACACTGAGATGCTATTTTAGGCTTGAACAGCTTAGCTGTAATGCTAACTCCGTTTAGCACAACAAAAGTCTTTTCCAGCTGATCGGTTTTTGAAGCAGAAATTAACCCCTGAAGGGCTGAGAGAGACAGAAACACAAACCAAGACAAAATGTTGCAGCTCATGTATTAAAATGTGATTAATGAACATGTGAAGCTCCTGACAGCCGGTGAGCGTTTGCCTCACCCGCTCCTGCAGCAGGTCCACCAGCTGCTGGATGCACTCGTTGACGCTGCACGAGTCGGTCTTCAGCACCAGCTCCGGAGCCTCCGGCTTCTCGTACTCGGAGTCGATTCCAGTGAAACCTGAGAGCAGAAACATAAAATCCATCCAGTTTCAGCTCATTAGTCACCGGAGCAGAAACTCATTCAAATAATTCAATGTGGATTTTTTTTCTTCATATGAAGCTTTCTGAAGCAGATGAATCTGACCTAATTATTTAAGCAGTGAACAGAAAACTGGTTGTTAGATGAGGGATTTTTCATAAATTCAAATATGAATTAATTATAAGCAGCTGGCACCATTTCAGGTTTTTCCACCACAGCAGCTCCAGAAAGCCGCTTCGCAGTTTAAAAGTCATCAGTTTGGTAGAAACTGCTTGGTTTGACAGATCTATACAGAAGATGTTTGATTTGAGCAGCTACACTCTGAATCTCTGCAGAGCAGCACAGGCACAAACAGCTGTTCAGCACAGAAAATGCTGATTTAAATTCATTTTTTAACCATAGATTTGGCGCCCCTCTCATGCAGCACCCGTTTTTAACTCTAAACTGCCAAATTAAATCAATCCTTCTAGTTTTTCACACAAAATCAGCAGATCCACACATTTTTCGTGCTAAACAATAATTGTGAGTTTGATTTTGCAAAAATGCTCAAACTCACTGTGGCTAAATGATGCCAACTCCCACCTGCAGGTGGCAGTATTTCTTACTTTGACTACACTGCTGCCTCAGTTTTGCCTGGTCTGTCATCAATATATAACAAAAAGTCACATGTTTCCCAGCCGATTCTGGCAGGAAAAAATAAACGCAAATATTTCAAATTTAGCACCACATTCTGGCTCAACCGGCCCTTCATGATGTGGACCAAGATGAAAATGACTAGCGCTGCTGCTCTGCCTAGTTAAAGTAAAGCCTTTGGCTCTACCTCTTATCTCCCCAGCTCTGGCCTTCTTGTAGAGCCCCTTCACGTCCCGCTGCTCACACACATCCAGCGGCGCATCCACAAAAACCTCAAAGAACGGTAACCCGGCCGCCTCGTGGATCTTCCTGGCATTCAGCCGATCCTGCAGGAAAACACAAAAACGTTTTGTTCCATCATTTATTCCCTTTAACGATGAGATTTGGGTTGTGAGTCTCCAAACGGCGGCGCTCTGTTCACTCACCCTGCTGTACGGGGAGATGAAGCTGGCGAGGCAGACCAGACCCGCGTCTGCAAAGAGCCGCGCCACCTCGGCGATGCGCCGGATGTTCTCCTCGCGGTCCTCCGGGCTGAAGCCCAGGTTCTTGTTGAGTCCCTGGCGGATGTTGTCTCCGTCCAGCGTGTAGCAGGGGATGCCGTGACACACGAGGTACTCCTCCAGAGCCATGCTCACCGTCGTCTTCCCTGCACCAGACAGGCCTGCAGGGAGCAAGACAGCAGGATTATAGAGCAGCTACGTCTAAAATCTGCCTTGATGTGAGGATTATTTTAGTCTTTTCTGAACATCCTACCAGTCAGCCAGACGGTGCATCCTCTGAACCCGCCTCGTGTGCCCACTACCTGCCCACGCTTGTTCCGGCTGACATGGTGGGCTTGGTAGGTGACATTAGTTGCACGTTGCATTCCCTTAAATGATCAAGATAATTTACTCATAAAAGCTATTAAAAGAACTCAAATTAAATAAAAATCTATCCACACAAACACTGGAATCCCAATGAAGCAGAGTAGCACAACACAGAATCACAACATGAAAATATACGGGGTTTTTTGTAATATTACGATACGATATTTAGTAGGATGTTATAATTAAAGTGCTATTCATACAAATTCTGCATCCCAATATTTTCCTTCCATTGTGCAGCTTTAAAAAAATCTCTTTAAAATACAACTAAAATGAAACAAAACAAGAAACAAGAGGTCTAAAAGTTTTGAACAATGATGCACATGACAGAAAATTAGCTTAAAATGTGAAACTTTCGGGTTATTTCATTTATTTATTTCAAACAGGTTTTTAAAAAAAGATAATCAGTAGGACAAGAGAAAGTGTGTGCATACATAACCAAGCTGCTACTTTTCTGTTTGAAAAGCAGCAGAAAGAAGTGAACACGTATTTAATCCTCCCCCTTATCTCAACTTTATGAAATATTACTTACCGACTGAATATTTATCATAAATTTGTAATTAAAACCAAGTTATGGTATTCATATGCCGGTTCCTGATACTGTGCTAAACTTTTTCGTTTTAATAAAAGTAATCAAATTGGACAGATGTGTAAATAATGTGTAAATAATGAGGTTTAGAATAACTATATATAAACACAGAAACACCATCATCGAAAAGCTAAAGTTGATCAATCATTGCAGCGAACTCAGCTAACAGTTAGCCTCGCGGCTATTAGCATCTAGCTATGGATAACAACGGAAGCCGCTTGGCTCATTTAAATCCGAAGGTAGTAATAAAATATTGCGTTAAATAAACTTGAGAAAATAAAGACACACCCAGTTCTCGATGGTATTGCTAAGCTTCTGCTTCTTATTGGAGTTCCCATGAGTCTCCATGGCGGATCAGGAGTCAGCAGCTGATTGAACCGTGAAGGCGCTGAAAACACAAACCGAACCGCAGCAGCTGCAGCCCGGCTGGCGCTACGTTTACTGGCGCAGGTAAATGTTAACGCAGGAGACAGGTGTGTCCATTGAATGGAGGGACTGAGGACACAGGAGCTCTTTTACCACGGGGAAGGCTCCTCTGGCAGCCACGTCAGCTGTGAAAAAGTGACGTATTTCCGCTGTCTGTAGCAAGCCAGCTCGGAAAACTGATCTCAGGTCAGTTTGGATTGAATGTAAGGCAGGCTGTCATAGCATATAATAAAAGCACATTTCTGACTTATCTTTTAAAGGGATAGTTCGGATTTTTTTCGTGCGGTTATGTTAAATTGTTACTAGTTCTACAGAATAAGAGCCTTTATAACCACTGATGGGAATAACATTGACTTTCTTTTCATTACTGAACGCTGGTGATGATTTTATGAAAAACCAGAACAATGCTATGTTAAATTCCACCGCTACCTTAACTCAAACTGAATGTATTTCTGTGAAAATGCTTATATCATTGACAATCGGTCTTCACAATGTGAAAGAATAATAATAAGTTCAAAACAATTAAACTTTACATACCTTCAAATTTTTAGATTTTATGACAAAAGTCACATGGACTCAATTAACAGTATTAAAGAAATGCTCCGCTGCTCATCTGTGCAATGTTGCTCTATTATTTTGTTTTGCAACCCTAGTTTCAGCTTAACCAGAAGTTGTCCTTTCAAAATAAAAGCATTAAACATCGAACCGGAAGTTCTTTATATCTAAAACTAAATTAAGGCGATACGTGCTAAAAAGGTATTGAAACAAACAAAGAAACTAATTAAGGTTTATTTACAATCATTCTTTTATTACAAACGGTTTTAAGGACATTATTTTTATGTAAGTCAGAAACATTTTAGCATTTTCATGGACAGTGACGTCATTTTGTTGTTGACAGAAAAGCGAATGAACTGCAGTACTAATTTTGCAATATGTATAAAGACATTTTTTATAATCAGATATTTTCTAGGAACAAATTAAATGCGTCAATTGAAACAGTATTATATGATGTGCTCACCTGCCATATAATACTGGCTCATCTGATCTAAAAACTGATATTTGTTGGGAAAAGAAAAATTCCAGTCAGATTTATTACAAAAATAAAAATAAAACCTACATATAAAACAGAAATATAAGAAAAAGAAAAAAATGTGGAAAAAATAAATATATTAAAGAAATAAAAAAGAAAATGAAAATAAAAGGAAAAATAATGAATATATATAAATTAAAATATTGTCATTTTTTTTAGTGTTTTATTATGAATAAAATGCAAAGCTGTTTCCGGCAGGCTTTACAGCACACAGCTGCCCCGTTAAATGAGACAAATACAGAGCGATGGATGCGCTGATTACAGGAGGAAGCTTCTGAATTAAAGGGGAGGCAGGCAGGCAGGCAGGAGGCACATGCGGGCGGCTTGCGGGGCTGCAGGGCGGAGCGCCGCGCTGGAAGCGAGCAGCAGCGTCGCTTGATGCATCAGAGGAGGCTGTGAGTGAGGAGCAGAGAGCAGCTGATTCAGGAAACTCCAGGAAGAGCTGCGAGGAGGCCCGTCTGAGCAGGTAGGATGCTACCATCCGTTCAATCTGAGAGAAAACAGCAGACAGGACGAAGTTCTCACTGTTTTAGGGTTTAAAACATGAAGCGGGGCGTTTTTATGAAGCGGAAACTAAAATTAGATGCACCAGTGATGACAGACGGGCTGCTGTAACACACTGCAGGCTACATATGAATCAGTCTCTACAGGTTTTAAATGTTTGGATTTCCAGTAGAAAAAGTTTTATTCTCTACTTTTACGACTGCAAAGGGAACACCAAATAAAAAAAACACACAAAACGTGTGTCCATTGTTGAATAATTTATTTAAAGTACAAACTGCATGTTGAATCTGGCTGTAATTAAAACCTGTCAGGTCTTTAATGGGACAGTTCTCCTGCAGCCTAAATTAGAGGCCCCAAGTGGAGGCCCTGTGGCCCCACCCAGCCACAACTGGAACCTGGTGTTTAACTCTGTGTGGGGGCCGCAGAGCTACACCCCAAAAGTAAACTTCAGAAGTGTCTGAGCATCCCGTGTGATGAACTGGGGGTTCAGGAGACACACAGTTAGAAACCCACAGCCTGGCGAGTGGGACTTTCAGGTTTATTTTTAGCTTTTATTCTGTGAAATTGATTGTTTTATTGTTCCTTCAGCAAAGACTGTGATGGAAAATTGGATGGGAGGCAAAAACCTTTTCTCTCTGCAGCCTCACTGTGAATAAGATGCATAAATAAAACCAGGATAATGCACAGATCTTCATTTTAAACATAACATCCATGAACAAACACAAAAAATATATAATCTTTAACATAATGTGAATTGAAAGTCTGCATTTCTGATGTTAAAGTGCACTACAGCATAACTTTGAAATTAAAAAGAAATAAAAATATCTAATTAATCAGAAATCTAACCTGAGGGGTCATGACCCCACATTGAAGATGTTTGTGTAAAGCAGGTAAATTATTTGGCTATGAAGTTTTGAGATTCTTCACAGTTTCTCAAAACTAGACCAAAGCAGATTTAAGTGTTAGAATGGCCTAGTCAAAGTCCAGATGTAAGAATTTCCACAGTCATTTGAAAAGCAAGTATCATTTTCCTTCCACGTCCCAAAACTTTCTGTTTGGACAAAATTCTGTTTGCAGAATGTGGAAAAATTAAATGGTTATAAAAAACTCTGAAGAACAGATTTGACATAAATCTTTCAATCATTTAGTTTTTCTTTGGGTAATTATTTTCTCTCAGAACTTCTAAAACATGAAATGTTTGTGGTGAATGTTTTATGATGTGAAAACACTGAACCTCTTCTGCACAGAGCAACATAAATTCTGTGGTTCTTCTTTTCTCATAAACTGAATCACCGTCGTGTTTAATAAATAACTCGGAGTTTTCTTCCAGATTTATTTAGTCAAATTTACTGCAGTTATTACTCTTCTTTTGAAACTGTTCAAATAGAGACAGGGGTGCCCAAAGTGTGGCCTGGGAGCCATTTGTGGCCCTTGACCTGAATTTTTAGGCCCCAAATGCAATTTAAGAGGTGAAGACATTTTCTAGTGAAATCTTAGAAACAACAAAGTATTTATCAATTTGATTACCAACTTTTTTTTTATTAAAAAGTTATAATAGTAGTAATTATAGTAAATTACCACAAATATGCAGTAATATTTACTCAAAAGCAGACCTGGGTGTCTCCAAATCTGTATTAATTTCTCTAACTTGGCTAAAATATTTGAGGACAGAATGATTCAAATCATGTCCCTTTCTTTGGGAATGTTTTATCATTTTATCAGAAATAAAAATCAGTCTGAGTTAGCTCTCAGAAAAAAGTTAACTCTAACACAAGCCTGCAAAATCTTTCTATATATTTTGGGTATTTTCAATTTTAAAAGTTATGCAGATCTGGGGAAAACACCACAGGATGTACAGTCTGTGGTTCTGTTTACTATCAAATGAAAAACAACAACTTGGTTGTTAAAAGTCATGCTTGCTCTCCATCGCTCACCAACCAGGTTTTAGTTGGCTGACATTTTATTTGCACACATCTGGTTTTTCTGATGGGGCTGCACAGTGGCGCAGTTGGTAGCCACTGTGCTACCAACTGCACAGTGCTACCTTCTTGCCTTGCAGCAAGAAGGTTCTGGGTTCAATTCCCGGTCTTTCTGCATGGAGTCTCCATGTTCTCCCTGTGCATGGTGGGTTTTCTCCTGGTACTCCGGTTTCCTCCCACAGTCCAGAAACATGACTGTCAGGTTAATTGGCCTCTCCAAATTGCCCCTAGGTGTGAGTGTGTGTGTGCATGGTTGTGTGTCCTGTGTGTCTCTGTGTTGCCCTGCGACAGACTGGTGACCTGTCCAGGTGACCCCGCCTCTCGCCTGGTACACTAGCTGGAGAGGCACCAGCACCCCTCCTGACCCCACTGAGGGACAAGGGTGCAGGAAAATGGATGGATGGTTTTTCTGATGTTGTCTCAGATGAAACTTTGTCAATCGTTGTCCTTCCGTTAAATCAAGTCGCTCCTTTGCAGCTGAATTTCACCGCCGTGTCTCCGGAGCAGCTGACTCTCATTTCACCTTTAGAGAAGAACTGGGTCTCATTCAACACATTTGCATGTCCTTTGCAGCCACATATGTGTAAAACTCAATCATTTGCATCAGCAACTAAATGATAAATTAAAAACATTTTGGGGGAATCATATTCCAGGAACTATTAATTAATAACACCTTGGTAAAATAATAAAAACAGGATTTGTATAGATCTCATATGGAAACTGTCCAGGATGTGTAAGTCAGTAAAATCTAACTTACTGCACATTCTTGCTAATTTACAGAATGTTTTATCCACAGCTTATGACTGTTATTGTAACTATTATTGTCAAATTAAACTGCTAAATATAGTATAATATTTATTTTTCCCTTTCAAAACCAATAAGCTACCATAAAATGTGTAGACTAAAAAATATTCTCTACTCCACGCCAAAGCAATGCAACAGCATCTGGTGATGACAGAACCCTGAAGCTTGACGTTTCAGTTCATCGTCACAGTTTATGCACTTTGTAGCATCAGAGATACTTTAACATTTTGTATTTAGTTCTGTTTTGTGTGAAATTCAACCAGCAGGGTGGCCTTCAGGTGAAACTGGACTAAAATTCAATGACCGGATCCGTTTGGCAAATCTGTGCCGTACTAGGCATTCTGCCTCAGAGCCTCCTTTTATTGTTATTCTTTTCAAAATACCTTTTAAAAAACTAAAATATGCCACGTGGCTCGGTTGAGAAGCTAAACTTTCATCTGATTCGTAGCTTCACAGGTCAGAGTCTCACATCGGTCAAATCAGAAGCAAATTAATTAAAACGGCTTACAGGTTCTTCAATATTGTGTTTAGTATTTGGTTAACCCTTTAATGAAGCCCAAAATAATATTCATAGATCATAGATATAAATATAAAGAAACATAAATCATCCAAATCGAAAATTTAAAAAAAAATTTCTATTAATTTCTGATAATTTGACATATATTCTTTACTAAAACAGAAAGCGGCAAACCTTACAATGTTTTATTGTGTTTGTATTGTAAACAAATTTATTGGTTGAATAGAAATAATTTAATAATAATAATTTAAGGATGATTAAATGTGAACTTAATGCTTCATTCTGTCAGCAGGAACACAAAAATATGAGATTTTAATGTTTGTTATAGCCTAAAGTAACTATGTGGTTTTCAGACTCATTAAAAGGACATTTCCGTTTTGACTTCAATCAAAAATATGCAAACCAATTCATCTATAAAATTTGAGCTGAACAGACATTTATCAAACAGATTTTGTAGGTTAATACTGTGAAGCACAGAGACATTATTTAAAAAAGAAATACATTTGATATGTGAAATGTTACTAACTTTATGAAAACAAAAAATATGTTCTTTCTTGGAGTACTTTCGTATAATCTTGCCTCCACTCATAATCTGAATGGGCAGTAAAATGGGAATCAGACATAAAATGGTCAGCTAACATAGATCCAGGTGCCTCAGATCTCTGCATGTCTGACCGATGAAATGCTGGAGCACATGCAGGGCGTTGTGAGCAGGATGGCGCTGAAAGAACCGAAAGAGGAGAAAAAGCAAAATGTGCTTCAGAGTTGGGAATCTTGAGTCATTGTTGCCTTTTCCTGGTTTTCTCCACCACCTCTGGTTTTAGCTCCCTTTGGTTCTGTCTGACGAGCAGAAGCCAGACTCTTCTGCGCTGGTGCCTGGCGTCTGGTTATCTGTGCCGCCATTATTGGTCCCTCTGTGCTGTTTTCAGTTCAGTGGAGTCTCACTTTCTGTTTGTGATGTTTGGTGCATTTGATTTCTGGCCCATTTTTCTGTTACAAAGAGCAGAGCAGGTACAACACAACAAAAGAGATCTATAGAAGACAACAACAGTTAAATGGGATGATAATTAAATCGACATATATGAATTGTTTTTTAATATTATTATTATTGTGTTTATTAGCTTTTTGCTACTCATATAAATTGCCTTGTGAGCCTCCTCATCTTCTCCTCGTGTTACATGGTGGATATAAACATAGTTGAATTTAGCGCTTTAGCATTAGTGGAGCTAACATTCATAATTAGTGCTTTAGGGACATCACAGCTAACTTTTTAGTTAAATAGTTATAAACATCCAAATACATGAATGACAAAACATCGAGTCAGACGTACGGAGTCAGAACCTTTAAGGTGTAACGATTTTAGTCTAAATAAAATAGTTTCAATCTAAAACTAAAACATGCTTGAAGGCTGAAAGTTTAGATTTTGGTTGTGTTTTTTTTCAGCTGTTAGCACTTTGCCATCTAATTCTTGGGTTTCTCTGGTTTATACAAGGCGGGGCCGCCTCAAGCTTAGCTTATTTTTAGCGCTCTATTTAATGATGAAACAGTGCAAACATGGAAATTAGTGGGCAGTGAGAGCAACATGTCATTATGAAGACCCAAAGTAGAGTTAAAAAAAAAGAAAGCCCTGGTTTTACCAGAGTAAAACACAGCCCTGAAAGCAACTGATGGACTTCTCCCGAAATAGCCCCGACAAGCACAGGCCGCTAAGTCCTACATCACTGCATCCAGTTTTCCAACTCCACCCGTCCCTTCAGAGGTTCTGGTGGAAGCGTTGGGTTCCCTGTAAACCATGGAGGACTTCTCACAGGGTGGACATCCTGTTGCAACGTCCAAATGCATAAACCGTAGCCAAGCAGCTGCCTTTTACCAAAGTCCTGCACATAAAATAGTCAGCACAACAAAAAAATGTATTTAAATGAAGCAATCAATACAACGAATAAAAAGAAAACATCTGTAAGAAGTTCTACGGCTGAAGGAGGCTAAACAGATAAAAGCATCTTTTCTACTATTTCCTTAATAGGTCAACAGTAAGCCCTAAAATTAACCCTAAAAGAACAATGAAGGCTGTAAAGTTAAACAAATACAGTAAAGATCCCAGTGAAAGGGAGGCCTGGCAGATAACAACCTACAAAAGATTATAATCTTCTAGCTGGGATTTTATAAAAAACTTGAAGCTTTGCATTTTTTCAACCACTGAAAAAACATTTTCAAATTTAAAATTGTCATTGTCACACAAAAATGTTTTATATGTACTATTTTCACAGGAAACTCATTTATGTGTTTATCTTTAGTTGCACTGGTTACTTCACAGGTCTGCCTGAAGATCTCTCCTCCAGCTGCAGCTGATCCAGACGCTGCTGCTGGTGTTCTGACTAAAACCAGGAGGATGGAGCGCATCAGTGCTGCAGCCTCCACTGGCTGCCTGTGGCTCAGAGAATAAACATTAATATAAACATCTATTGATTTATGAAGCGGTTGGATTATTTTGGGCTAACCGAGTCTGACTTTCAGCATCTTTATTTGAGTAGAACAATTAAAGCTTAAAATGTTTCATACTTATATTTATACTCAGATGTATTGTGAAACCTTCTGTTACTTATGTAACAGAGTCTGAATTAGCCTGTATCCTTTTTCCACTGATTTATTCTTCACAAAACCGATTATGCGGTAACCGATACGTCCAGTGGCTCCATCCGCTGGTCTCCTGTAAATATTTGTTTTCCTTGCATGTAACCAGGGTATTCTGGTAATCTCCCCAAGGAGGTTTATTATGATGCATTTCAGCGCTGAACACCATCACAGAGGCTTTTAAAGGCATTAAAGCAGATGTGAAACAATAGAAATCCTCAGCTCCAGAGTGCACTCTCATGTCATTAGCTTGAAATGTTTTGCTTGCACATGTGCAGCTTCTTGATAGATGCGTCTGCAGACAACAACACGTGTGAATCAACACACAGCTGCATGTTTGGGCAGCAGCTTCACATTTTCCTGGACAAAGTCTCTTAAATCACAGCTTTACACGTTAAGGTCAACTGAGTAAAGTTACCTTCTGCTGTTATTTTGATAACTTTCTTGTCAAGGTAGCCACGATAACGCAATTCAGTTCAGGTTAACAGAAGAAGGACAAAAAGCAACTAAATTTCATTTTCACTCCATAAGGAAACAAAGTTAGTAACTAGGGCTGAAGTTTATCTGAGTGACTTGAAATGTTTTTGGAAACATCTGTGATTGTTTGTTATAATAGTTGTGCTGATGTAGAGATGCATGTGTGCAAAGCAACAGATAGTGAGACGGCTGTAATTATTACTATTTGTTCTTGTCCAGATCTTATGTTGGTTGATGAATGATACGGATGGCTCTAATAAATCAGTTCTGGGCTTATTAACATTGACCAGACGCTACAAGCTAATGTTGGCTAATGCAACAATGGCTAATGTCAGCTATTGTTGCATCAATAAAACATTTGTGTTTTTCTCTGTAATGTAACTCCAGATCATTCACAGAAATTTGCCTGTTCATGGATTTTTTTCATGGAGAATGTCTTAAACGTTTGAAAGAAAAACGCAGCTCAGTTCGGACGGACTGAAGGGAACTGTGGGGCCATTTGAATGTAAATGTGAACGCCAACCAGACCGGAGACAGACCGCTCCTCAATCAGTTTGGTTGTTTGACACAGTGCAGCGTAAAAGTGAACACAACAGCTTGAAGTGTAACAAATGTTGATATTTTGGTCCAAAATCAAACCGAGTTCACCGGACTAACAGGTGTTAAAACAGCCTTAAGGATATGCCTCCCGTCCCACTTTCAGATCCTCTAAACCAGCAGTGAACCTCCAGCGATCTGCTGGGAGCATCTGGAACAATCATCTGATGAATGATACGAGTTTAGGTATAAGAAGTAGAATCTTAAATTACAGCGTTTTGACTGCCTTTGGTGGATTTCCTGATAGTAAAGAGCTATAATAGTAGTGAATGCCTAGTCTACCCCACACAGTCCTGTGTTCATCTCCTCTCTTTCCCCGTGTCTCTGCAGCTGAAGGCTCCGGTCCCGGGGTGAACGGAGCGCATCCATGGCTTCAGCAGAGCTCAGGAATGCTGGAGACTCTTCCACTCCCAATCTAAACCTGGGAACGGAGGATGGTTCTGCTCCGAGCACAAACAAATCCTGCCCAGTCCACGCCTCCGCCGGAGAGGAGGCAAAGAGGAGCTTCAGGAAAGGCATCGTCCGTCATAAAGACTATGTGAAGATCTCCCTGCCGGAGTCCAAAGTCAACCACCTGCCCACTGAGTGGTGGAAGACGGTGATCGCTTTCTTTTACGCAGCTTTTAACTTGGTTCTGACCACGGTGGTCATCACAGTGGTGCACGAGCGCGTCCCCCCTAAGGAGAGCAGCCCTCCTCTTCCGGATAAGTTCTTTGACTACATCGACAGAGTCAAGTGGGCTTTCACTGTGACGGAAATCAATGGGATGGTTCTGGTGGCCATTTGGTTGATCCAGCTCTTCTTCTTCAAATACAAGTGAGAACCTGATAATCTACCGATAAAAACGGATACAAAGGTTTACAGAGACTTGGGTTGGCTGCAGTGTTACTGTCACTAATAACGAACTGATGAGTGGAATTGAACATTTTAATCAAGTTAATCGCAGGGTCTGTAATTAATCGATCGCAATTGATCACTTTTCAATTGAAAACGATCAACACAATAAGCAACATCCTCAATTCAAAACCTCTTTTTGCTGCTAAATTATTGAATAAATAGGATATGAGCTCAACAACAAACATATTTATTGTTTTTAATCTGTTATTTAGGTGATTTAACCATCAGATTGGTTCAAAGTGCTATTCTACCCAGTCAGGTTTATGTAACATCTTTAAACATAAAAATACATTTTTTATGTCCGTCCGTCCGTCCATCCATCCATCCATCCATCCATTCATTTTCTTCCTCTTATCCGGGGTCGGGTCGTGGGGGCAGCAGCTTCAGAAGGGAGGCCCAGACTTCCCTCCCCAGCCACTTCTTCCAGCTCCTCCGGGGGAATCCCAAGGCGTTCCCAGGCCAGCCGGGAGACATCGTCCCTCCAGCATGTCCTGGGTCTTCCCTCTTCCCGGTGGGACATGATCTCCTCACCAGGGAGGCGTCCAGGAGGCATCCTGACCAGATGCCCGAGCCTCAACTGGCTCCTCTCAACGTGGAGCCAGATTTTTTTGTAACATCTTTAAACAAATCCTTCTTTGGAAATGTGACATTAGCCTTAGCGTCTGTGCTGCTGCTGCTTGTTTAGCTTTGAGACGCTAATTCAGGTCTGAATAGCTCTGCTGATAGGCTAACTCCTCTTTGCGTAACTTGAATACAATAGTCTTTTCCAGAGTCCTGTCAGATCGTTTTTGAAGCAGAAATTAACCCTCTGCCCTGAAAATTAATAATATAAACATAAACAAAAGAACATTTAAACCCAAAATTATTCCCACTCCTGGGAAATTTTGATTTAAAATTAGTTTTATTCAACAAAGAAGTTTGTTTCAAAGAGAAAATAGGGTAAACATCCCTCAAACAGCAAATTAAATTAAAAATACTTATTTTTTTAACATTTTATTAAAAAATTGCAGGTCAAAAAGTTTTTATTCCACTGATATTCTGATGATTTCTCTTCGTTGATGAGCTTCAGCTCTCTGACACAGGAAGGCCTCCTCCTCATGTTTGGCTCCCTCTACAAACAGAAACATGTTAGTAAATCTTACAATGTGTAAATTAAAACTACTGTGATGCAAGAATCAAATCAAACAGGTTCTGTGTTGCATCCTTACTTTCATTTTTATGTTTATTCTGACTGAAAGTAAAATTAATGTTTGGGACTTTGAGCCTTGAACCTGTGGAGGAAGGAAAACATTGGATGGAGAGGAGGCCATCCAATCTCATTACCAAAGAAAAATAATCAAAATATCTCTGAAAAAAATGCAAAAAGCTGCTTAGTAAATATAAAAAAGAGTCTATGGCTGTAATGTTAATCTTTTGTCCTCTATTCATTGCAAATGACAAATAATTTTCAATTACATTTTCTTAAACATGTAAATAAAGACAGATTTCCTAAAACTGCTTCAGTTTAATTTCTCAACAGAAACAAACTCTTTATATTAAATAAATCTTTTGATAGATTCGACACTGACAAGATAAATTATATGTTTTGATTCTCCCTTATCTGTTGCTACACTTAAAATAAAATAATATCCCAACCCAAACCCACTTTTTAAAACTGTGTTGAAGACTCGTATGCATGACTATCCTACATAATATTAAGCCTGAAAGAACCGTTCAGAGCTGCAGAGGAAGCTCCTCGAGCTGTATAAAGAGAATAAAAGCTTATATAAATAACTGATCCCACTTTAGTTCTGCAATATTTAATCTATGAATAGCTCCAGCTCTCTGCAATTTCCAGATCTAAGCAATCATTTGCATGAAGTTATTGTTCGCAGGATTCTAACAAAGAGACATCAGCTCCATGTTTGCCGCTATGGAGGAATTCAAAGGTGCTAAACTCATGAATTAAGAGACGATACACCAAACTCCATTCTCTCCGGCTCACTGACAACCAGGAAGACATTTAATGCACATCTGCGGAATCACATATTACATTTTCATCATCTCATTTCATTGTCTCAGAATCCAAAATGTCTTGTCTTCTGCTTCTGGCTTCGAGCATTTATACCGCTTTCAGTCTGCTGTTGTGTATTGGAAACCATCTGACCAATGGCGTTCTGAATCTTGCTTCTGGCTCTGTTTTACATTGAGTGAGCTGGGTTTTCCTGTCGACAGGTCCATAGCGTGCAGACGGTTCTTCTTCCTCATCGGCACGCTGTACCTGTACCGCTGTGTGACCATGTACGTCACCACGCTGCCTGTTCCTGGCATGCACATGAACTGTGCCCCCAAGGTGAGCAGAAACCGTCAGCCTCCTGCAATCAGCAGTGATGAGATTCATCAGCGTCTCTGAGGAAAATGTGATCCTCCGGCAGTTTGTGAGCCGAACGCAGACGAAGCGATCAGCGGCAGATCGGTTTGAGCCGCTGAAGATGTTTGAGAAGTTTTAGCTCTAATCATATTTCCTGTCGTCTCTGGAGGAACTAATGAAACAACGCCACTGTTTGATGTAGTTTGTTCACTTACATCAATCAAACACCAGGATGACTGAATCTTAAAAGAAAACAGAAAAATCTGAAACAGAACAAGTGAAGTGGTTTGTGTAGCTGCTGTGCTAGGATCTAATGCCATTTTTAAAGGGGCCGCAATATGTAAAAAAAAATAAATAAATAAAATAAATATATATGTTTATGCAGTTTGTGACCTTCTGCCTCACAGAACAACCCTCTCCCACGACTTCCCCACTTAGCTCCTTCAGACTAGCCAGCAGCAATTAGCAAACACCTGGTGGAGCAGCCGAGTTCATTATAGGAGCTACTTCTCAGTGGTAAAAACATTGCTAAAAGGTTAATAGAAGCCATGTGGTGATCAGTTCCTGAAGGTGGAGATACAGGAAGATCAGGAGCATTTAAAGAGACAGCGGCCCAATTTCAAGGCCATAAATTAAGAAGCAAAAGTTCTTTTAAGAAACCTACAATATATTTTCAGTTCATCTTCCTAAATATGAAAGATGCTCTGCAACATCCTCAGATGTTTGCATTAGTCAAACAGCATTTATAATGTTATAATTTTTGCATTTTGCAGAAGTAATTTGATGATAAGTGTTGCTGCTGAACCTGTAGTTATTACTTTGTTTTTAATGTTCATGTCCACCAGCTCCAGGGAGACACGCAGGCCAAGATCCAACGTGTTCTGCAGCTCATTTCAGGAGCCGGCCTCTCCATAACCAACTCCCACCTGCTGTGTGGGGACTTCCTGTACAGCGGACACACAGTGATGCTCACCCTCACTTACCTATTCATCAAAGAGTGTGAGTACTCAAACGGTTGCTCTCCTAGAATAATTCATGAGATCCTCTGGTTAATAATTGATGATTCATATTGTGTACTTCCATTCTGATCACCCATTGCTCTTAATGTTGTTGTGCAACCTTCTAGATTATTGTCTATTTATTTTTATTATCAATTATTCAAAGTCAAAGTCATTTCCCCATTGGGTTGGTTAAAGTAAGTTTGGCAGATGGAAAAGTTGTATATGTTGTTTCATCGTTTCACCACAATGAAAAATTGACAGCAGTAATTTGGAACATTTAGCTTACTCACTAAGTGTTTAGTTTTAAACTAAATATTCAGCTGTCTCAGACCTAAATAGTTAGTTTGGAGCTTGTAAACTAAATACGTAGCTTGCTAATTAAATATTTAGTTTGAAACTGTAAAGGAATTAAAATGAATCCCATCTTATTAAATAACCCAAATCACTGCTGTTTATTTCTGCCTGTATAACTACTGATGGCCCTGTTACGGAGTGAAGCTTCTTCAAACAAGACGGAGGCTCGTATGTCTTTTACTGAACCTTTCTGTTCAGTTTTTTATTGAAGAGAGAAAACGGCAACAGCTGATAACGGCAACAGCTGTTCGTAACCAAGACAACCAAAATATCAACAAAGCAAGATAGTGACAAAACAGAACCAGATACTTAAGCATTCTTCAAAATAAAAGACTTCTTCTATTCAAATAAATCATGTCTTGCACTTAAATATATTTCACTTCATCCTTGTAATTATATACAATCATGTTCAATTCAATTAATAATAATCATGTAATCTATGCTTAACATATAATTGTAAATCAGTCACTTATCATACTGAACAACATATAAGTGTAAAAAAGTCACAACAGGCCCATCTGTGCTGCTTCGTCCTCTGCAGACTCTCCAAAGTCCTTCTGGTGGTACCACCTCATGTGCTGGCTGCTGAGCGCCGTGGGCGTGCTCTGCATCCTGGTGGCTCATGAGCACTACACCGTGGATGTGATCGTGGCCTACTTCATCACATCCCGTCTCTTCTGGTGGTACCACACCATGGCCAACTTACAGGTCAGAACATTTCAAACAGGCTGTTTTAATAATTAGAGACTGGAAAAAATGGTGCAGATGATTCATTGTTGTATTAATTCAGTTATTAAGACTAATGCTGCTCGGTCACCACCACTAAAGTGCTACAAACAGCCCCCTCTAGTGGCTATAATACAGACCGCATAGTGGCTCTAAAAATCAGCTATTTAAATGTTTTCAGGTGAAAATCCATTTTCTGTGGAGGTGTATAAAGGAGCTATTAGCTACTGTAGCATCTGGAGATTTAATTAATAAAGACAGGTTTATTTTATGATGTAAATGTGATTTTTGTTATTTTGTCTCGCAGACTCTGAAGTGCTCGCCCAATAACTACCTCACCAACACCTGGTGGAACCCCATGTTCAACTTCTTTGAGAGGAACGTCCAGACGTCGGTGCCGTGCTCCTACAACTGGCCCATCAGCTGGGCCTCCGGCTGCCTCAAAAACCCCTGCAAGGCGTACTCCATGGTGCAGAGCTCACGGGAAGAGTGACCGGCCCGAGCGCGTTGCTCTTACTGGGCACAAACCTAAAGACGCAAGAAGATCTCCACTGGAGGAAGGAAGGAACATTTCATGATTTATTTATAACATTATGAGCTGAAAATGGTGCATTTTTGTAAACAACACTGTCTGATCTGTTGCTGTATGTGATGTGTGTGTCCTCCACGCTAAGTATTTTTTAATTATCAGTGTGTCGAAGCCACAGGGTGCCTTAGTGTAGATGTACCAAAGCTGCCATGATCTGCCTCTCAGTCGACTTCTGTCTGCTTTGATATCATTTGTTTTGTATTAATTTTAGCAGTTTTAGTATCAAAACTATAGCCTCAACATTGTATTAAAAATAAAGCAAACCAAATCATACGTGTGCTGGAATTATGTCGTCAATGGATTTGTGTGAGTGTGTGTGCGTATGTGTGTGTGCTAGGGCTTACGTCAAAATATGTGTGTTTGTCTGTGTACTGTCAATAGAAATCAAATTGTAGTGTTATATTTTATTATTGAATTGTATATCTTTTTTTTAAACCTGTCAAGGGACTGTAGATGCAAATTAGCTTATGTTTGAGCTGTATTGTCTCTTTCTAAATAAAGTTAACTTTAAAAAATATATTCACATAAGAAGAAACATATATTATAAAGAATGCAGAGAAAGAATCAGCAGACACAAGTCCTGAAGTGATTTAATGAAGCCTGTTGGCCTCATCGGGGGCATAAATATCATAAACTTTGGGTTTACCATGTTGATAGGTGGCTTTTTCCTCCGAGGTTCAGTAGAGAGGTTGATGTTTGCCTGAAGTGTGAGACTGAGATGATGATGAGGAGGCTGAGCACTACAGTGATCAGTGAGATGAAGAGCAACACAGAGTTCAGCAGAACGGCTTCAGACCAGTGAAGTGTGGGCTTCCTGCAGGAGCTGTTGAGGAGACGTGGGAACCAGAGATCAGTTCTGTCTCGGATCTCCATCCTCAGACGGCTGCAGCTCTCTGGTCTGATCCTGTCCTGTAGCAGATGTTTGTTTCTGTCCTCCCTCCTCTCTGGTGCTTTAGTCTTTCTGCTTTCTCCTCCTCACATAATCACAAACATTTCTCTTCATTATTAGGTCATAATTTCATCATTTGCTCACGCTACAAGCTAAACAAGAGTAGGTGGAATCGCCCAGTAGTCGTTTCCCAAACCTGCAAAGAGAGCAGGAGCTTCTTAACCAGATGGAGGCCAATTTCAAGGCTTCAAATGTCTTTTTATTGATTATTAATAATATGTTAATAAATATCATACAAAGTCATGCATAGCAATACAACTATAATAGGTTTTAACCCTCCTGTTATGTTCGTTTCTGAGGTATAGCAATAATGTTCGTGGGTCAATTTGACCCGGGGAGTGTTTTATCATGCAATAGTGTCAGGAACCAAAAAATTCCTCCAAAACATTTTTTTATCTGATTATTAACTCTAATACTAACCATCTCAATCAAAATTTGTGCAATTATGTTTTTTATTTCTCAGAAATTAAGGATTAATGACGACAACTTACTCAATTACTCATTTGGACATAAAAAATGGGATTTACATTTTTTATGTCCACTGAAAAAAACCTAGACACAAAAAAACAATAATTTCCTTGAAAGTGATCTTTGGTAAATTTTTTTATATTACATTTTATTTTATTTTTTTCAAAGGGCGATCTTTATAATTGAATTTGAGACACAGATACTGTTCCGGGTCAAATTGACCCGCCAATTAAAATCAAGATAAATGAGTCATGCAGAGAGTATTTATGTTTTCCTCCACTTCTACTGAGTGTCACTCAGTGTGGGTGGAGTTTACCCACTCAGTGTGGGTGGAGTTTACCCACTCAGTGTGGGTGGAGTTTACCCACTCAGTGTGGGTGGAGTTTACCCACGGGAACAGAAAAGGTTCCCGTCAAAAGTTGTATGAACACCTGCTTTCTCGCAGTTCATTGTGAAGTAGAGAGCAGGGAGAAAGTGGGTTTGTGTGTGTCTGCGTGTGTGCATGTGTGTGTGTGTGGTGTGTTGTGTTGTGTTTGTGTGTGTGTGTTGTGTTGTGTTGTGTGTGTGTGTGTGTGTGTGTGGTGAAATAAGGTTCATAGCTGTAAGGAAACAAACAGAATTGGACATTTTTAATCTTTTTTTGCACTTTAACTTGACTGCCGGGTCAAATTGACCCGAACAGTATCGATGTAACAAGTAGACGCAGGGGGGGCTGCAAATGTGTAAAATGAATAAATTTTCAATTTATATGTAGAGTTCACCTATTAAGACAAATAGAAAAAGTTTCATGCAATAAAAATACTTGCAACTATTTTAAAAATATTTTTAAACTTTGAAACGGGTCAATTTGACCCGCAACATAATAGGAGGGTTAAGCCACAAACAGATCCCCGAACAGCAGACATTCCTACACAAAACAAACTGATGTAAAATAAATAACATTTGCACAAAGTAAATGTGCAAACGACTACTGGGCGATTCCACCTAGTCTTGGTCAAAATGACCCGAGGACAACAGCCACATTACCTCAGCCACAAAATGAGGACAACAGGAGGGTTAAAACCATTATTTTTACAGCTTTAAATCTAGCAATGTAGATTTTTTTATATCCAAGAATTAGAATCTGTTTCAATAATAGGAGCAAATTAATCTTTGTCTTTAAGTTTCTTTATTCGAAGGCAAAAGCGTTCGAAGACCCGACTCACTGAACGCAGTCAGGAGAAGAGCCTTGAACGACACACATCACATGGTTATAGAGTCACAGCACGGAAACGACTCACCCAAAGTCTGATCTTATCTCTATTACCAGATGAACCACAGAGACAATCCTGACCTCCAGCTCATGAAACATCCCTCACCTCTTGGAGGGGACGATTTTATGGCAGGAAAGAGAACCGATGAGGATTTCAGGAGAAACTTCTAGTTCTTCTTTGTCAGTCACTCATGGGTTCAGGTCAAACCAGGGAACAAACTACATTCCACATTCAGTTCCAGATGAAGCATTTTACCCAGGATGTCTTCAGGTCTCTTCTGCAGAAACATCTAAACTTTATCTGGAAACTTCTTTAATGGTTGCAGAAACACAAAAACACAGCAGATATAATCGGTAAATAAATGGTAAAAAGTTTCATCAGTTCCATCAAAAATGAAATAAGCTAAAAACAAAATTTTCTATTACAGTACATATAGTAATTATGTATGTTTGCTTTAAGCGACATGTGAAAAAAATACATCCATGATTAAATGTAAGTGATTACACCAGAAATTATAATTTTACACTTAATTATAATAATGTAGCAGTACTTCTTAAGTTACCGTATCATCAACATCTCCACCATGAAATTGCTGCAGAGTTACAGGAAAAACGTAACAGTGAACATAACTCGTACAAAGATCAGCAAAAAATATTGAGTCGACGGTTGAACCAGTTCATGTTAAGATTTTCTGAAGATGTAAAAGTAAATTAAAAATAATGACTAAAGAGAAAGAAAAGATATTTATATAAGTGAAACAAAGTGCTCACTGAACTAAACAGTGTAGTTTACATTACATTAGTAGATAGTTTGCCAATAAAAATACATTTAATGAAACATTTCAGAAAAATGAACTGTATCTTTTGCTACTGCCAGCTGTGTGTGGCGGCTCTCTTGAATAGTAAAACCTACACAGTCTCAGTTTTTGTAGCCGACCTCATTTCACAATCTGTGCTGCTCAACTCCAGATTGTTACATATTTTAGAACACAGTGAAGCCAGAAACTTATCCAAGATGCTTTTCCGACTTAACAAATATAAAGTTGTGTCTGCAAGGGGACTAAGATAAATACAAACATGAAACGCAAGTTCAACATTAATGTAGGTGTTAATTTGTACTACTTCAAGAATAATCAGAAGCCAAATGACGATGGGCAGATAAAGCAGAGCGTAATTAAGCAGCACCACAGCCTGAATGGCTATGATTCGTCGTTTTTTATCTGCTGGGACACGGAGCGCTCCAGAGAGAGCTTTGATCGTCCCAACCAAGAAGAAGATGAACAACGGAAAGGGCAGGAGGAGAAAAACTACAAAGAAGATGACAGATGGCAGATCAGTAGTCACATAATACAGTGGAAGAAAAACAACAGGAAGGATCCAGACCACACTGCAGACCACCACATATGTCTTGATGTTTCTCCTGAATCTGTACCACAGTGGCTTGGCAACGACCAGATACCTGCAGTAACAGATACAGATGTTTAGTCTGGAGAATAATAAGTGAGAGACAGAAGAGGAAACATGGAAACACACCTTTCACAAGAGATGCACACCATGAATCCGACACTGACCATTATAGCATACAATGTGATGAAAAAGGAGTGGTGGTATAAAAATATGTCTGGTGACATTCTGCAGCAGAGCTGAATGAGATCAGACACCAGGAGGTTGATGACATAGACTGGAGCATCTTGGCCCTTTTTCACCTGTGAGAAAGTCAACAGAGGAAAAAATATTAATGACATAAACATATTCTAGACATCTAGGATGTTTCCTGTTCCACTTATTTTAGTCATTTCTAAGGACAAGACCTGAGACAAGAGAGAACCACAGTTTAAATATCAGGCTGGGAATCAAATCCATTATGAATAAATAAGTTACAATTATACTGAACTCACCTGGAAAAAAACTGCAATCATCACTATAAGAATTAGAAGAAGTGCAATGCCAATGGTGATCCAATTCACCCATTTTTGGATTTGACCTTGCAAATAGTAGTAATGGTCATAATGGTCAAAATCGAAGTCATTGTTGTAGCCGTCATGAGTGTCACTGCTGTTGAGGCTCATGTTGCTGTAATTGAAACTTTTTCCCCAGATGTATTAAAGTTCAACTCTTCCATCCTTCAGTATTGAACCAGGAATTTGATGACAGGAGTGACTGTAAACCGAAGAGACAAAGGTGTAAATACATTTTAAACGTTTCAGTATAACATGTAATTCCTGACATTTTACCATCAGAATCTAAATGATATCAAATTATATTGGTAAAAGTGGACATATTTCTCAATTATCAAAGTTTATATGTTGTTCTTTTTTTTTTTTAAATGGGTCCAACATGGAAATAATTCACTTTTCCAACCAGAAAAAGTCAAACATTCAGTGTTTTAAAGATTTACTTCTCTGTATTGACTAATGGACATGTTTCAATTCAGGTTCTTATGAACAACCCTGCATTAGCAAACATTTAACTGGAACAATTTACATTTTAGAGTGAGATGGCAGTTTATATGTGTATAATCTGAATGATTTGTTATTTTGTTCATTTACGCATCAGGGTTTGGGGGTAAAAGTTATTTTTCACCCAGGATCCATTGCAGGAAGGTTCCTCAGACACAAAAAATGAAAATAATTTTCATGTTTTCATTTCTAATTTATTATTGTCAAAATTAATTTCATGCACGTGACAACAGTGGGGAGGAAAAACTCCCCTTTAACAGGAAGAAACCTCCAGCAGAACCAGAACCAGGCTCAGTTCAAGTGGTCATCTGCCGCAGCAGACGGGGGTTTGAGAAAACAGAACAGATACGCAAAAACAAAAAAACTGTAGCGCTGACGTAGGAGTACTTTTTATGCTAAAAGTAAAAAGTTAACAGCAGAAGATAGAAAACAATTAATTACCGTTTATATGATCTCAGATGATGCCCTCTTCTAGAAAGGCATCACAGCCAAACAGACCAGATGGAGCTTCTGTGGATTGAGGGGGAAAAATTAAAGTATGAAGTTAATGAATGAATGAACAGTAAATAATGCAAACTGAACAGTAGCAGAAGAAGAAAGCAGGAGAGTGAGATAAAGTGGTCAGTTTGTCCTCCAGGAGCCTGAAGCAGCATAACTTAAACCATCCATGTCTACTATTAGCAGGTAGCATAATTGTTTTTTCTAATTTGTTCTACCCGTAATATTAATTATGGTATATATTTTAACAACATATTATATTGGATGTAATCTTTCATTTCTGTACAAAAAAAATATATTTACCTTTGAAAGTTTAAAGGCACTGAGATGGTTCCTGTTTCAGCCAGTTATCTTTCTCATCTTAACGATCTGCAGCCTGTGCATTCTCTATATCTGCATATATGATGTCTGACCAATCACATCTGACTAATCAGACACGAAAGGAAACGGAAGCAGAGATGATGTGGTAAGTTCACTTCCTTTATGAGCAGGAAGAAAGTGTCTTTTAAGATCATATCAAAGTATTTTAGTTTTCTAAAACTCAGTTCTCATGAAACAACTTCTTCCAACTCAATTCATTTCAGTTATGAGGCGCCAATTAACAATAAATATTCTTTAAAGGTTCTTTCAAACCTTTAAAGGTTTGAAAGATTACCCCTTAACAGGCGGGGTAATTGCAATTACCCCGCCTGTTAAGGGGTAATTGCAATTACCCCTTAACAGGCGAAAATGTTAAGGGGGCGTCATTATGTATTAGGGGTTGATGGACTTCATACATTTTAAGGTGGACTATAAAATTATAAAAGTCGAGTAGAAGTCGACTCCTCGCAGTGATGTCATAGAAACGTAAGCGAACTTCACATCAACTTACAGGCTGAATTATATTCACAGCAAATATTGACAAATTTACAATATTTGTAAATTTAACATATTTAAATTAAATTATATTTAAATTTAAATTTAAATTAAATTAAATTAAATTAAATTAAATTAAATTAAATTAAATTAAATTTTAAATTAAATTAAATTAAATTAAATATGTAATTTAAATTACATATTTAATTTAAATTAAATTTAAATTTAATTTTATATAATATTGACAAATTTACAAATCAGGTTAGAAGCTTTGAGTCTATTATGCAGGAATAAACGTAGAAGAAACAGAACATCATCCCAGCGGCGGATTAAAGTCTGAAAAGTTGCACCAAGTCAGGTGTGACTGTTTTTCCCCTTGAACCGGCTAAGACTGGACAGCTGCACACGTAGGAGTCAAATTATCACACTGACCAGAGACACAACGGTGCTTTTGGTTTGTGCATCACAAACAAAACTTATTATGAACGGATCCTGTTTAGTTACTGCTGAATTCAGCGCTGCCAGCTGCTGCTCCTCCACCCGGATGCGCAGGACGCTCCGCTGACTCAGCAGCGGCTCTTTTTGCGGGATGAACTAACATGCGGACCGCGGCAGAGATCGCCTCTTTCAGATCCTCAGACTGAAGCTTTAACTTCGTTTCCAGATGTTGTCAAATTGTATTTTTATAAGAGCGTAAAGCTGCCAGGTCAGAAGCTTCAACAGCGAAGTGGCGCAGTATGGCAAGCCGTTTTAACATAAATTCGATTTCGTCCGACTGTCCGTAATTACATTCCAGATATCTAAAAATGCATTTTGACCAGACAAAACAACATTTTGACTATCCGGAATGGTAATTTAAGATACCTTCACTTACATTTTGACTAGTCAAAATTCCTTTCAAGATATATCAAATGACGTCACTGGATCTGTCATTTGACGGGACACAGCCGTAATTACGATTTAAGATATCATGAACGTAATTATGACTAGTCAAAATTACAATTTCAGATATCTGAATTAAGAATGACGTGGAAGCCCCTTTGTGGTGTCCAAACAGTTGCCTGCAGAATTTTATGTTTCCTACACAAAATTGTCAGTAAATGCCATAAGACCGCTTCTGATATCTGCAAAGAATTTCCTGTTCATTCATTTCCGACAAGCCGACTGCACTTAAGAACAGCTTTGCAATTTTGAAAAGCTAAATTTGCTATTTTCAACATGGAAGTGATGCATTTTCAAACATCTTTTTTCGTTTTCTCTATATTTCATTGTTTTATTAAACTTTCAAATTGATATGTAAGTCAGGGACGTTTTTACTAGACAGAATACCAATTCAATCTGGAGAGACTCAGACAGAGAAAGAAAGCGATTAAAGAAAGTTTAATGACAAATAAACATTAAAGTCCTTTGGCGTTCAGGCCCTGGCCGGGAATGTTGAGCTGGAACTTCGATAAGCTTGATAAACATTCCTGATGCTGCATAGGAATGTAATCCTCCTGGGGCCTGTACTGGAGGCGGTGGTTGAAGAAGGATGTGGCCTGAAGATCCGGGAGCTGAAGGTGGAGATGGGGCAGAGGTGGGTTGGTACGGAGGAGGCCGTGGCCGGGAGGTCCTTTTCAACTGGAGCTCTAACGATGATTGGCCGAAGCGAGGGTTGATCCAACGCTGATAGGTCCAGGATGAAGAGAGGGAGGTGCTGATTTGATGAGGCAGGTGAGGCTAAAGAGTCTTCCAGATTGAATTTGCGCCAAAGCTTCATTTCAAGATATCAGTAATGTCATTCTGACTAGTCACAATGTCAATTTAAGATATCTTAAATAGAAATAGAAAAGCTGTGTAATTCAACATATCTCTAACTCATTTAGAGATATCTTAAAAGGAATTTTGACTAGTCAAAATTACAATTCAAGATATCTTAATTTAGTTTTGTCTAGTCATTATTTGCTTTTAAGATATCTATAAGACACCATGAACTAGAAAACATTTTGGCCCAGTTACTGTCGGTTGGTGGTGAGTCAGTGCCCACCGGTCCTTCATGTTGGAGATATGAACTGATCAACCTCAGGTAAAACAAAGCAGCAAACAGCTCCAGGAGTAAATAGAAATTCAGAAACTGAAATTACATAATAAAGACGGTTAGAATGAAAAGAGCTTATCGAAAGCATGTTTATTCATCTAAACCTACAACAGCAAGGCTGATAATTAACCAGATAATCAGCCATTGGTTAAAAACGAGGTGTGTATGAGCAACAACAAGTGATTTAAGACAGCAATAAAAAACACAACATCGACCGCATTTCAGAATCCCACCAATCAGAGCTCGCTTACAGCGTAGCCAGCCAATAGGAACGCAGCAACAGTTCCATCCCCCGCATAGACAGGAAATCACGTTCTAGCCCGCTGTTGTTGTTACGGATAATCCCGGAGATGTCGGCTCTCTGACAGCATGGGCTCACTGTCATGGCTGGCAGACCTCAGCAGCTCCGCTCCGTCTCCTCCGAACATGCTGCCTTTGCTGCTCTTCTTCGTGGTTTTTTATCTGGTTCGTTTTTATCAGAAGCAGCGCGGCATCTACAGGAACATCCCGCCAGGTCCGCGGCCGTGGCCGGTGGTCGGTAACTTCGGCGGCCTTCTCCTGCCTCCCTTCATCCGGCGGAGGTTCGGACAGACCTCCAAGCGGAACATCGGCGTCATGGAGGCTTTAACGTCCCAAGCCAGCGTTTACGGGAACATCTACAGCCTGTTTGTGGGCAGTCAGCTGATCGTTGTTCTCAACGGCTATGAGGTGGTGAAGGACGCGCTGTCAAACCATCCAGATGTGTTCTCAGACCGGCCAGATGTTCCCACTATCTCCATACTCACCAAACGGAAAGGTGAGGAAATGATAAACACGCTGCGGTGCAAAAGATTATATCCAACTTCCTGTCACCGAGACCTTCTTCTCCCTTTTCCATACGGTGAAACCTGGTGGTGGCAGCATCATGCTGTGGGGTGTGTTTCTTTTATTTGATTGGTCAGACTTGATGAGGCGGTATAAATGAAAACTCTTGCCTCTTGATCTCATTACCATTACCAGGTGTGGAAGAGTATCCAAAAGTTTTACTGAAGTAAAAGTAAAAAGCAGCCATAGAAAAAAAATCTTAACAAGTCTGTCCAATTTCCTCAAAAACTGTAATCTCCCAGAAATATACCGCATATCTGTAAAATCCAAAATCATATATTTAGGAATTACAATAGAAAAAGATCAAAAGTCACGTAGCTAGCAACTTTTCCAAGATAGATTCCATCCTGCTGGTGACGTCTTCCAAATGTATCGATATGCCTGGTATCTGCTAACTCCAAACCTCATAAATCCCGTTATCATGAGTCCAAATAAATACAGATCCTCCACATCTTCCAGGGACAAAGGAAGACGTGTTTCATTTTCAGCTGCTGTGGTTCTGTTTCTCACTCACTGACATAATTTTTCATAAACATCTTAAGAGTCCAAAATGTTTCCCTCTGGGTATGTCTGCACAGGATAAGTGGGCTCTTCTTTTCCCAGTATTCTTATTGAGAAAATTTGATCAATTACAATGAGAGACAAGTTGACCTGATCCATAATTTACAGATTCAGAAACAGATGCTCCAAAAGCAGCACCAAGACAGAGGAAAGCAGGGCAGAAGTGGGTAAGGAGGGAGCAGAGGACAAAGCTTCTGCCGTCACTGAGAGCTAGAGAGGTTTATTGTAATAACTTGGGGACAATTTACTCTCCAGCAAATTTGTCTTTGTGACAGGTCAGTCTGTAAATGACTAGAGCCGTCTCCTGTTTGTGTTTCAGGAATCGTGTTCGCCCCCTACGGGCTGGTGTGGAGAAAGCAGCGTAAGTTCTGCCACGCCACCCTGAGGAACTTCGGCCTGGGTCGGCTGAGTTTGGAGCCGTGCATTCAGCAGGGCGTGGCCGCCGTCAAAATGGAGCTGCTGAGGCTGAACGGAGAGCGCGGCGGCGTCGACCCCTCCAGGCTGATCAGCAACGCCGTGTCAAACGTCATCTGCTCCCTGATCCTGGGTCAGCGCTTCCATCACGACGACCCTGAGTTCCGCGGCATCCTGGACCTGATGTCGCGCGGGTTGGAGATCTGCATAAACAGCCCCGCAGTGCTCATCAACATCTTCCCGCTGCTCTACTACCTGCCCTTCGGGGCGTTCAGGGAGCTGCGGCGGGTGGAGAGAGACATCACGGTGTTCCTGAAGAAGATCATCCAGAGCCACAGCAACACTTTGGATCCTGACAACCCCAGAGACCTGACTGACATGTACCTGATGGAGATGCTGGCTCAGCAAGCCGCAGGAGAGCAGGACAGCAGCTTCACAGAGGACTACCTCTTCTACATCATCGGAGACCTCTTCATCGCCGGAACCGACACCACCACCAATTCAGTTCTGTGGGTTCTGCTCTACCTGGCCCTGTACCCTGATATCCAAGGTAACTGCGCCGCCTGAGACCCGATGGTGCAGTAGGTTCGGTTCGAATGGGGACCAAGGTTGCATGTCAAGTAGCATTGTTCTTTAGTATTCCTGCTTCCCAAGCTGCATTTTCTTATAAATATTTCTGATAAAAAGTCGTGCATAAGTGAATTTTCTGCTAATAATTTTGAGTTTATTAGCAAACCTCTGAGGCTTCAGAGGAAAGACGCATTACATCACAAACCAGTAAACTATTTAGGTTGGTATGACTGGATTTCATTTAAGGGTGTCAGAGTAAAGGGAGTCTAACAGAAATACATGCCGCACATTTCAGATTTTTATTTACTAAACAATCTGAACACCATGTGTCGTTTTCCTTTTAAGCCTCACCAGAAAACATTTAAGTTTGTGGTGATTAAGTTTGTGAATTTATCACATATTTCAGGTTTCTAGATGTAAAATCTCTACTTATTAATAGTGAAAGAAGAAATTAAGAACCGGCGGCAGGTTGCCATGTCTCCTCTACTTCCTGATTTTGGTCAGAACTGGCTCAGTAAATATTTAACCACTTCTCACTGATGCAGACTGACACGTCAGCCTTTTCATTGGTGTCACTTTAACCAGGCACGCTTGTGCGTTGAGCCTTAGCCGGTTTCCATGACGACTGACGCTTGCATCCCTCTGTGTGGATCCCAGACCAGGTCCAAGCAGAGATCGACAGAGTGGTGGGCCGACGCCGCCCTCCATCTTTGACTGACAGAGGAAGTTTGCCTTTTACTGAAGCCGCCATCATGGAGGTGCAGAGACTGACGGCGGTGGTTCCTCTCAGCATTCCTCACATGGCGTCAGAGACCACAGGTAACCGGGGGCAACCATGGGTACCGGGGGCAACCAGAGGATAGTCTGCGATGGAGCGTGTTTTCTGATGGGTTTTATCCGTTTCCCAGCATTCCGGGGCTTCACCATTCCCAAAGGAACGGTCATTATGCCCAACCTGTACGCGGTCCACAGAGACCCCAGTATGTGGGACGATCCGGACGCCTTCAACCCGGCCCGCTTCCTGGACGGAGAGGGGAAACTGCTGAGGAAAGAGTCCTTCATACCGTTTGGAATCGGTACGATGCTCTGTCACCCAGGAGAATAAACCCGTTTAGCTCCAGAAAGTTTATTTATTCCTCTTATTATTGATGATTATGGCTTAACAATAATGAACCTCTGAAAATCTTAGTATGTTAGAAAGGTTGTTGCTTAAGAAGCTGGCTGTTCAGAGTCTATTATCCAAACGTTTTATCCAAGAATCTTCAAAGAGTTGTAGATGGTGATGCTGTGAGCAGGAAGGATCTCCAGTAGCTGTCAGTGTTGCAACAAATGTTAAAGGCCTCTGACCGAAGAGTGTTATAACAAGCTAACAGCTAAATTTCCGGTCAGCAGAGATGATAGTAACACGTCCTAAATGACACCATCAGTTGTTTGCTAGCTCTGCTAATCCGCCTCCTTTGCTTTGGCCACTCCTCTTTACATCTCTATCGAGAGACGTTGGAGTCGAGGATCCAGAGACGGTTTCAACTTCTTCCTACTGTCTCTGGTTCCACAAAGCCTTCTTTAAACTTCTCTGGGATTTGGGGTCAAAGTTCAGGAATAATTTGACCTTTTGAAATGCTAATCAGCTTCTACCAGTTGTAAAAACAATACTCCGTTGCCATGGTTACACGTCATAATGACCAGAGGGAATGATTGTCCAAACATGCAACAATTCAACCAAAAGAATATGAACAAAAATCTAGTAAAAGAACATAATAGCTGACAGAACTGCTCCAACGTGCTGCTGCCATGAGCGCCACAGTTCTAGAACCAAGCAAATATGGAATCACCTTTCATTCTTTGTCTTTTGTAATATTCTGGTTTGAATCTTAATTTTTTTTTAT